>NC_090725.1:229982944-230010444 GCF_036898095.1 Palaemon carinicauda | reverse complement strand
GTGATGAATCGCCGTGAATAGAAAGACAATCTATTGTTTCGTATAGCTGAGACCGGGCAGAACTTCTCTTAGAGTTGTTTTAAGTATCTCGTTGCACTTCCGGGTTTTCGTGGAGTTAGATTTGTTTTGGCTTGAGAATTTATTTGTTACTATGTTTGCAGAGTTTATTCCGTTATTTGTTTGATTTTCTGCCTCGACAGTTTTGTTAATGTTTCTTTGAATGTGGTTTGTTTTGGTCTTTCGAGAGAACTAGTTCGTTCGAAGTTTCATTTTTTATTTTAGTTTATTTACTTAAAGCGTTGTCTATATTTTATTTGGACATTCACGAGTATTTTTTTTTTCACGCAATCCTATTAATGATGTAAAACTTTCGCATCACCTTTGCTGACTTGCATTTTCGAGACCGAACTTTCTCCCTTGATTCTTTTCCTCATTTTAATGCAAGTTCCATTCTTCTTTGGGTAATATCTTGTTCATTAAAACAAAAATCAAATTTAAGAGAGTTCAACTCCATTGGCTGTTACTTTACTCTTGAAAAACCGGAATAAAAGTTATTAACCCATGTTTTTGTGAGTGTGTATTTTGGATAGAAAGAAAATTGTGTTTTGTTACCCGTTGTTTTTTTATTCTTAAAAAAAAAAGAGAAAATCAACGTTAGTCACACACATGCCGGCCAAAGGGGGTGGCGGCCGGTTAATTTTTTTATAACATAAAATAAGAACGAATACTAAGTCATTGGTTCTTTCCTTGCTGGAGATAGTCATCAGCCTTTTCGGATCTTATACTTTCTTTCTGCGAATCTAAAATAACTGTAGTATTAATACAGTTATTTCAGATTCGCAGAAACAGAACGCAATACAGTACTAATTTTTTAATACATTTCCTCTGATAAACGTGTTATTAAAGTTTATCTCCTTTCGTTGATAGATTTAAAAGTTCCATTTGCATCACTAGACCTTTGAAATTTACTTTTGTCAGTTCTGAATTGCAGCCAATAGAGTAAAAAACTCACTTAATCATCGTGATTGACATTCCATGAATATTAGAGAAATGGGGTCATTTTAAATCATGTTTTAATGTGATTATTTATTCTTATTATAGACACTTTGACATCTGAATTAAGGAACACTGACGAATTGTGGGAGTTAATATGTGCAGATGAATTAGTCATTACAGTATAGCAAACTCAGAAGAAAACTGTGAGAAAAGTTTTTTTAGCATTGAAAAGATCCCTACACTTAAAAATTGGCCGTAAAAACGGTAAAAATCATGGAATAAATTTTTTCCGGCATTTACCGGTTTAAAAACGGATACGTGGTAAAGGAGTTATATTACGACCATCAACCCGTAGAAGATAATAATAAAGTAAGGTGAAAATTACGGGGTATTTTAACAGTGTATAGAATTAAACGATTTCGATGAACATTGAAAGACATATAATGATTAGTAATACGGAAGGACGGGAAGAAGTAAACATTCAAGTGCAAGATGGAACACTACTAAAATAGAACAATGAGTTTAACTACTTGGGATCCATTATAACAGAGGAAGGAGATATAGAAAAACAGTGAGACAGTAAAGAAACATGGCGAAAATGGAGCAGTGACGAGTTGTTTTAGACAAAAAAAATTCCATTAAGGCTCAAAATGAATATTTGTAAGACCAGAATCGAACTATTATACGGGGCAGAAACTTTACCTCTTAAGAGGAAAAAGCAGAGACTGTTGGAAAGAACAGAAATGGGCATGGTAGAAGATGCAAGGAATAGGATAGATGGAAAAAGTGAGGACATGAGCGGCCAACCCTGCAACACAGTGAGATTAATAAGGCCGAAAGAATAAGAAAAATTATGCTTCATGATTCTCTAACCTGGCCCTGTTTACGATGGCATTGCTCAAAAGAGTGTGTTCCTCTAAATATTTCCTTGCATTGTCGAGCTTGACTTGGATGGTCATGCAAATCTGTGCCTCATAGACACAAGAAAAATACTTTGTTTTTTTGTAACGATGCTCTTAATTTGGCATTGATATTATTGAAGGTGAATAAATTTAATATCTTTTATCGAATTAATGCAGTTTATATAATCGATGAAGTAAGCAAACAGGTTTTATCTAATAAAGTTATTTTCCATTTTATAATAATTAACATCCATACTTATATATAGCATTTTATCCTACAACTGTTTTTGTTAATTCTAAATTTACATCTAAATTAAACGAATAACTTTCGACCCATGTTAATAAAATAAAATAAGATTCCATTTTAAAATTTGACATTCGTTGTTGAGAAAAGCGAGAATCTTCACAAGGTAAAAACCTAGTGACCAGAGCACCACTTTTAATCGTGTTCTTTGTTGTTAGTAAAAGCGGCACCAAGTTACAACGGTCTGCGACACCACGCACGAACGCTTTTGGATGATACACCGGGTTGATTGTCACGCTTCTGATGATGGCAGGGTGGTTAAGAAACGCTTGGGGTAAGAAGGGAAGGGCTGAGGGTTGGGAGAGGGTATTTAGGGGTGAGGTGGAGCCCCGTTATTACGGCAGGGGCGGGGAGGTTAAGATCCCCGTGGCCGAGTGGAGAACTGCTGTTTTAAGGAAAGGGGAGGCTTAGATAGCGGATCGGGAGATCTACGCGCAGGATTTCGAGAATGCATGACGTCCCTTGAGGAGTTTTGTTTTATTTTCAAATTGGGGATCGCTTTATGCCACCGGAATGTTTTTTCTAAGTGTCGAGAGTTTTAGCTACTTCTAATGTGATATATTTAAGTGGATAGGGTTTTGGTTTCTATGGTGTTATATGTATTTGATTTGCGTTCATTCAGTTCTTTAAATAAAACCCTACCCAATTAGTCTAGTAAATAATTTGCTGGTGTCTTATCACAATCTGTTACATTACTTTAAGAAAAAACATATTGATACCGATGTCTTTCACAATGGCAGGGTGTTTATTCAATTCATTTTTTTATCATCATTATCATTATTATTACTGATAGATTACATTCTTAAAACTTATCAATTGAATATATTAAAAGAAAAAAAAAGAAATATTTACAAATTACTTGAAAATTACTATAGTTTATGCGTAAATATGAGAGAAAACGTTACCCTGATACGTTTTCTATGATGTGCTGAAGGCTAAACTTCCGCATTCCACGGGTGGTCGGTTCCGTTGCTTCTATAAAAACATATGGTCACCGTAGTGGAGAGCATCATTAATCTTCATTGCTTTCCGAGTAATTATCCAGGTGAAGTGGACCGCAATGAGCAATTCTGTGAGCATTATCAAAAGAACGGAGGACGATGTGATTTCCTGAAATGAAACCATTTTTCAGTTGTCAAGTTGAGAGACGAGTTTATTAGAATTCGCTTTTTAGTTAGGGAGTTAAGGTAATTTTACACATTTTGCAAGGATTGAATTAGGTTTCATGGACTGTAATCAGATAAATATTACATTTTATTACAATTCAATGTCAACGACTAAGGATTACTAACAGCCATTGCAAGATTTAAGGGGGGAACATGATATTGCACGCAATATGGACTCCTGTCGTACGGAATGAGTGCATATGTTGCCATATGAAATGGCTGCAATGTCTACACTAATATAGGTTAAAGTATTTGATTAATTACATTATTCACTTAATAGGGAACATTTTCAATTTTTTTCTTGAAAGGAAAACGTTTTCGTATTCAATAAATTAAATAATCTGATTTATCTTTGTCATAGCCAGGTTGTCTAACACACACATATATATATATATATATATACATACATATATATATATATATATATATATATATACATACATATATATATATATATATATATATATATATATATATATATATATATATACTTATGAGGAAGTGGTTATAAAGTATATGATCTTAATATTTATATTCCCTTCAGTGGAATGCATAGGGTATATGAAATAGCAATTTAATTTCCCATGGAACTGGAAAATTAAGGAAAGGCGAAAAATAGGTGAAATTTATGAGTGTGTATGTAACAACAACAACAACAAAGGCAGCCGTTTCTAGTCCACTGCAGAACAAAGGCCTCAGACATTATCTTTTTCATTTCTGGGGTTCGGCCATTTCATCTCTACGTTACCAATTACGGATTGGTGATAGTGGAGTCTATATTCTGATCACTCACAGCAAACCAAACTAGTATGGATAACCCTGACTAGTAGAGATTTGCTGATCAAGGCGATACACAAACCCTTTCTCCACGTTAAGGTATCACCATTAAGTTACCTTACTTTTACGTGTGTGTGTGTCTGTGTGTGTGTATATATATATATATATATATATATATATATATACACACACACACACACACATACACATACACATACAGACACGCAAATGAAATATCACTCTTGCCTGTCAACGTTTTAAACAAGAGGATGCAGAATCCAGAAAAAAGTCTTCATCAAATATTCCTATTTAGTAATGCAACACCATCTTGTAATTACCAGTAAGTTGTCGCAGATGACAAATACCTGGTACTGCAATGTGACCGCAATTATTCTGCTGGTGTATTTCACTTTCTTCGATAATCACATCATAATCAGACACCTACACCTACCATTTCACACATGATATTTGCAAAATAAAAAGCATTGTGTAGACATACGTTATTCTTGTACATGACAGCAATGGTGTAAGCGTTATAAACTCCAAGTTAAAACGTTCCGTGGTTCATTCCAGGGTCAACATATCTCACAACTTTATTCAATATAAGTATGCAGTGTCCATCTGGGTGGGACTTGCCATCTCGACATTTGTATTATATATATATATATATATATATATATATATATATATATATATATATATATATATATATATATATATATATATATATATATATATACACAGGCACGGATAGATGCATAGATCAAGGTAGAACATTGATCTCGCATTTTAATGGCCCGATTAGAGTACCAGCCCAGCCAATTGGGAGTAAAAGAAAGTTTGGAGTGGTACCAAAGTCATTGAAAAAAAAATACCTGGTTGAAAGCGGAAGGCCAATAATTTGTGTTACTTCACCAAAGAAAATGTGAAATCATTTGTAGGAAAAAAATAATAATTTTGAGTGTTTGTATTTACGTTCCCTCCATAGACCCAGTATTGTATTTCATTTGGATTCTTTATGAGGATAACTCAACATACTCCAAATGCTGCCAACTCAAATGGAGGGAATGAGAAATGTTTTATCATCTCGATCTACAGTAAATCGCCGACCCCATTCTCTTGATATCTCCATCTGAAGTAGAGACTTTACGTGGCCAAACACCCCGAAGTAGCAAAGATCGAGATAAAATTTCTCTTTGTTTGTAGAATTGCAATTAAATAGATCAGTAAACGTATACTTTTCCTTGTGGAGTTTAAGGTTACATATTCAGGCAAAGTCAGACAGCGCACGTGAGGAATATGAACAAGGTCAGAATTATTTCTTTGGTGGAAAGAGACTATCATCGATCTTATGCATTTCTTGTTTGGTTGTATTATAAAAAGGCGGTTGTATAATCGGTCAAGGAATATATTATTTACATTAAGTAATGCAAATTAAATGTGCCAAGAAACTAATTTCTAAAAGTACATATTTATAAAAATAAGCACAAAATAAATCAATGCATAGCGTTAAATGTTTAACCCCACGAAAGCACACACCATAAGCGATCAATCACACGTCTGCTGTCGGCAATCTATTTTAGGGTTTGATTATGCATTGGAGTAGGTACATGGGATTTTGGAGGAGCAAGGGTTGTCTTGTAATTTTAGAAATACATTTGGATATTAATTTTTGTGAAGGATGCCATATGTATATGTTGGCTTATTTCTCAGCTTGAGCTTATAGCATCCTGGTTTTACAACTATGGTATATATATATATATATATATATATATATATATATATATATATATATATATATATACTGTGTATATATATATACATATATATATTATATATATATATATATATATATATATATATATATATATATATATATATATATATATATATACATGTGTATGCGTGTGTGCGCGTGCGAGCGCGCAGGTGGTCGAACACGTTCTGTGATTCCACAAATATTGAATGGAAATCTTTTTTTCCAGAGATGAATAAGGATTTTTTACGTTTTGTATATCAATAACAGACTTCGTTTCTGTATCCTGCTCGCAATATCGCTCTTCCTTTTTTTTTTTAAGTGAATATATATCAGGTTAAACTCTGAATTGCTAACAGTACCTGGCTATGTCTTTATGAATTTCTTTTTTAACAAAGAATTCGTGATGAAACGGAGCCAAACCTTTTTTTCGTATCTTATTATTACCATTAATATTATAGGTTTTGTATTGCGTCGGTGCTATTTTTCAACATTAGAAGTGTCATGATGATATCACAGTCATTATTGATTTGTACTCAAGAATGTGTGTGTGTATAAATATATATATATATATATATATATATATATATATATATATATATATATATATACACATATATATATGTGTATATATATATATATATATATATATATATATATATATATATATATATATATATATATATATATATATATATATATATATATATATATATATATATATATATATGGCCTTTGAAATAACGTCGATATACGACACAATCCATACTGCAAGTTTCTAGTATGGAGACGGTTCGTTCATTAACGAAACTTGGTCTGATGTATCTTCATTCTACATACATAGGCTAAACAGGGGTCACTGGTGAAAGACTGACCTCGGTCTGCAAGACGGCAAGTCTAAACGTGGAGGCCGATTACTGTGGATGAAATATGTGGTACATAAGGAAATATGGAGAAGGGTTTGTTCCGTTTTTGAAATGATAAAGCGGTATTCAAGAAGAGAGATAGGAAACCAAAGTTGGTAAACTTGGGGCGTTGCGACCATTACAGCGCTTGCGTGATTTTTGCAGTATTGATCGGTAACTTCTTTTTTATAATCCAATATTCTCAGTTCTCACTCGTTTATTGATAAGAGGAGTTGTTCCTGGTTGTAAACTTAGGAAAATGTCGTCACGTTGATGATTTGTTTCTTCTTTTGGGAAATTTTCCCTTGAAAGATAATCTCCTTAAAAAAAAAAAAACTTTAAAATGACAAGACAATATATGGTTTTGGGGAGGGAGGTTTTTGATTCTGTTGGCATATAAGTGTCATTGCATTCTTCGTTTTCTTTCATTGAATTGAATATAAATAAGCATTGTACTTGTCTTTTCCAGTCTCGATAATCAAAATCATCTAAAATGACATTAAATGGTGTTCCATTTCATGCATTTTGGTATTTAAGATTAGCTTGATAAAATTTAGGCCACATGTCATTGGGCTGGGGCCAGGTACGCCATTCAAGCCGTTTATTTTCAAGTCTAAATCTTTCCTCTCTGTTGTATATTTGCTATTGAAAAGATCGCGGATTCATCGTTGGCGAGATAAATCCATCTCTCGAGTCAGCTTCATCTTCCACGGATCGCTCATCATTGGTTAGCATGACATTGTCCTTTGCCTTTGTGAATGCAGACAGTGGTCTATCATTTCGTATTGCTTATCTCATAGATATTATTTCATTTTTGCAACTCTCTTGGCTTCACGAGAGAGAGAGAGAGAGAGAGAGAGAGAGAGAGAGAGAGAGAGAGAGAGAGAGAGAGAGAGAGAGAGAGAGAGAGAGAGAGAGAGAATGGTGAACCAGAAAGTGAATAGGTTCCAGAAAAAGAATACAAAATTTAGGTATAGTAAAGATAGGGAAAAAATGCCAGTGATTGTCGCTATAAGTCAAGGTGTTTATCTACAAGGATCACGTCGCGACTTACAATCAGGATATTTGTATTCATGTTTGCTGTATTCTTGTACATATATTTATAGACACGCGCAAATTTAATTAAGACTTGTAATCTTAGCATAGAATTTTGAGCTAATAAAGTCTACGGCTAATATATGCCAAATTAGTGTGTGTTTCTCGTGAAAGTGGCTTTGCCTCATCCACAGGAAAATATAAACTTAATATTATTTAGTATTTATTAGGTAGAAACCAACAAAATTTGTTAGTGTGCGTAAATGGGATGACTTTATAACTGGAGAGAAACCATTAGATACGCTATAGATTACTAGAAAGTGAAGAAATGGGTGGTTTGGAACGTGATAGTATGAAATATGATGTTACCTTTTTAAGTTTTGAAATATTGATAGAAACGATGAAAAACTGTGAACAATTCAGCATCTAGAATCTCACACATACAAAAAAAAAAAAAAATCAGATTATACAGTATTTATAAATGAGGTGCAAGAATTATTGTTAGCACCATAGTCGTAAGTTTTCCGACTGTATCAATACCTCTGACCTGTTTTATGTATTTAATGCAAATATGTCGTAAAATGTTTCAAGTTATTCACAAATAGTGTACCTATGCCTGTAAAACATGGTCTCATGCATGTAAAAAAGGTTCACATTTTATGGAGATCTGAACGTTTTTTTCATGAATCACATTACAGTCTCCTCGTTTGAAACCTAATTTTCTTTTATGCTTGTTTCCGTTAGACGTGTGGTTTGCAAGGTCATGGGGCCTTCTGTATTTCCCTGCATACGAAGAAAAATATATCTCATTGAGGAGACTCGAACTTGCAAGCACGTGCGCGTGTCGAACACTTCGTAAACTTATATTTCTGATCTTTACTACTATTTTATGCCCATTTTACTTAAAAACAGTGGAGTATTACTTAACCCATTGCCTATTCCTGTTCAATACCTATTGCCTTAATATTTTTGGCGACAATATTCCATTCTTAAACTGACAGGCTTATATTATTTTATAAATATTTTCCAATCTTTATATCAACAGGGTTGTATGGGTATTCATGGCTTAGTTTAGTAAGGAAAAAATACTTTGTTTTGTCCTGAAAAGAATTAATAATTACAGTTAAAAATAAGAAAAATATACATTGTTACTGTTATAGAAATTTGAAATCTATCGTTTGCTTATGCGCAAAATTGCACAACTCCTTTGATAGAAAAAAATCTCAAAAATAAGATGAAGCTTGGATTGGTAGCACATGCTTGTGGATGAAAATACGCGTCAGTTTTTTTTTTCTTAATATGTGAGATACATAGGTATTGAAATAAAAACAACTAATAAATACTAATAAAAAGGAAGTGTTCTTCTTTTGCCATAAGTAGCAATATTTTCCCCCGGATGAAAACTTTCTTCCTTTTTTATCCTCCCAGAATGGCGATAAATTCACCTGTCAGGTAGACGCGTCACGATAACAGCTCCTTGCCTTTCACTTTGGTCACTCAATCGACAACCGCGTTCCAGGACTTCAGAGAATTGCCGGAATCGAACTTTCGTATTGATTTTTGTTCTAATCCTCTCGCTCTATGTCTCTTCTGTCAACCCCCCCCTTTCCTTTTCTCTCTCTTTCTCTTACTCTTCTCCTAGTGGGGACTAGCGAATAGCAGCGTTTCCTTTCGACACGAAGTGTGGGTTGGCGAGTTTCTGAATGATGTGTAGCTCCATTTTGTATTTCTCATTTTACTATATTGCAGTATTCTGGTCTAGAATCTCTCATTGGTTTTGTTAGTTATCTAGATATGACTTCAAATTCTATTACAAAACTGATTTTAAATATGAAGTGTATGAAGAATATGGGTGCGTTAGAAGATTTTAATAAAATGTTTTGCCATGAGAATTTACCTTAAATTGAAAAAAAATATGAAAACGTGCCATAGGTTCGGTTTTGATTTTAGGTATACGTTTCTTTTTCCTAGTTATAAAATTCTGAATAAAATTTAAATAGCTTTTTGTCACTACAAAGTTTTTAATGAGATGTGTATCCCCTTATTTACACTAGTTACTAAAATTGATGAAATGAACCTCGAAATGAATAAGCCTTTAGTAAAACAACATTAAATGAGAAATTAATGTATTTCAGTTAAGCTTACATTTAAATTGAAAGTGATTTACCTCACAAACTTTCCATTACCGGTAATTGTGAATCGCTCTACGATCCCTAGATTTAAGTAAGATGTTTCGTTGCTGATCCCTTTGGAAGTCCGTGTGAGGTACAGGACTCGCAACTGATCTTATTCAGACATCAATACGCACTCATTTATTGATCGTGCTTTCCGCTACACCTGCTCTCTCTTCTGTTGATTAATAATGGCTTCCTACTCTCTCTCTCTCTCTCTCTCTCTCTCTCTCTCTCTCTCTCTCTCTCTCTCTCTCTCTCTCTCTCTCTCTCTCTCTCTCTGTTTGTGGGTATCCTTTACACCATAAAAAATTTTTGGCCGAGCAAATAAGATTAAATCATTATTTTTTTTTACTATTTTTAGTTATACCTTTCCTTTTCTCTGGCGTTGTGTTGCACCCTCTATTCTTTAGTCAGCTTTGTTCTTGGGGGAGTATTTCCTAATCCTCACTTTCCCAAAGCTTCTCCTCCAAGGAGGAGGCCACCAACCAAGCAGCCCTCTTTCCATAGCATTTTCCTTTGGCTTCTTACAAGGTCTTAAGCACCACAGAAGATCTTCAGGTTCTCTCCTCTTACCCCTTCTTACTATGGCATCGTGTATTATGGGGCAACCTCACACGATTTATGTCTGTATGTGTGCTAACGTATATATTATACATGAATGTATAAATTATGTATATTGTACCTCCAGCGTCAGGTCTCTCTCCGTATTTTTTCAACAAATTCCACGCGTATGTAAACGTATGACTCAATAACAGCGAGGCTTATTCTTTGCACATATGGATATTAACGTACACTGTTAAAACACCTTAATTTTAATCGGAAATTCTCCGTAAAAGAAAATATACTGTTCTCAGCCGTATTTTAGTAAAATACAGTTGACCGTAATTTTACCATACTTTATCATCTTTTACGGGTTGGTGACAATAATATCACTTTTACGTCAATACATCCGTTTTTAAAACGGCAAATGCCTGGCAATCTTTATTCCAGGATTTTTAGAGTTTTGTATTGCACATTTTCAATAGTGTAATGTATGACCTAAAACCTACTTCCTTGTACTAGTGTTGAGAATATTTTCTACATTTGATTTATTAATGTAACGGTAGCAGATTTGATGATGAGGCTGGGTGAGTGAACACGCCTTGCACCAAATCCCAACAGAACATGGCCTACCCTATACTTAGCTAATAATTGCACTTTACTTCAACATTAACTCTCTCTCTCTCTCTCTCTCTCTCTCTCTCTCTCTCTCTCTCTCTCTCTCTCTCTCTCTCTCTCTCTCTCTCTCTTTATATATATATGTATATATATACTGTATATATATACATATATGTATATATATATATACTGTATATATATACATATATATATATATATATATATATATATACTGTATGTATATATATAAATATATATATATATATATATATATATATATATATATATATATATATATATATATATATGTGTGTATATATATATAAATATATATATATATATATATATATATATATATATATATATATAGAGAGAGAGAGAGAGAGAGAGAGAGAGAGAGAGAGAGAGAGAGAGAGAGGAGAGAGAGAGAGAGAGAGAGAGAGAGAGAGAGACACACACACACACAACCACTCACACTTTTTTTTTCATCCAATTCTAGAAGTCCTATAGGTTAATAACTGAACCATAACTGATGTGGTTTCTATTTCCAGTACATGAAAGGCCTATACTGTACCTTTCAGTGTATTCGTATTGCTTTTCGGGATATCCTTCCCTTCAGAAGAGGAAACCAGGTTCCCACCGTGCCTTGCGTTATCATCATCTATCGTTTAACATTATGGAGAAGTACCTTTACTTTATCAGTATCGTAAGATTTTCCTCAATTTGTCAAATTGGCCATCGTGTTCTCTTTTCTTACACGGCTCTTCTTACTTCGTGCTTTTCCCTGTCCACCTTTCTTATTTCCCCTTTTCATATCTGTTTCAATCTCCTTACCCTTTATCGACCCGAGGCGCTATGCCGATATCCAATACCGCTAGGAACAGTCTATTGATCCAAGGAATATAAAAACAGGCGCTGGGTTCTAAGGACACAGACGAGGAGGAGGAGGAGGAGGAGGAAGAGGAGGAGTGGCTTGGGGGATGTTTCTCTGTTCCTCAACCTTGTGAGCGGGAATAGATTTTTGTTTTTCTTATCTTTTCTTCTGGTTTTTTGGAAGTTTGATTGATTATTGGCTTTTCTAGACTTTTTCCCCTTCAAAACGAAAAAAGGTAATAAAAGAAAGCCATCCATTTTAGGTTGTTGTTCAACTCCAAGACATATTTTTCATTAGCGCGTAAAGTTTGTTTGATACAGATTTTTTTTTGCGACATGATTGTTTTCATTTGGATTAAGAAAAATATGAATATTTGCTTTTTGTTTTATTTTTATGCGCTTTTGATTTCATCATTTTTCATATCGATACTTAGTATTACTGTGTATTTTTATTACACCGTTTTATTTTTCAGCGTGATTCTTTCAATTTATTTTTATGCGTCATTTTAGTATTTTTATCCTCATATCAAACAAATTTTTCCTCCCGGTTTTTTTTTATATCGATATTGACATCATGGCATTCAGTACTGTCTGAAATATAGAAATTAAAATGGATTTGGTGCATCATTTGTCACTTGTCCTCATCAGAATGGCAAGACATTTCAGCCATCTCTTGTCTGGCAGAATGATATATTGTGACCAGAGAGCAGACGTAGTTCTACCAGGCTTCCTTCTTTAAGATTGTCGCAGCATCCCTTCTCTCACACCCATTACTGTTATCGCTGTCATCGAAGGACGCCCACCCCTCTCTCACCAGTTATCTTTACTAATATAATCATATAAACCCATAGTCTCTCTCTCGCTCTCTCTCTCTCTCTCTCTCTCTCTCTCTCTCTCTCTCTCTCTCTCTCTCTCTCTCTCAAGTCCGCTTTTAAGAAAGCTCATCTTTGGTTTATTACAATAATTACCGGTTTGTATTATTAAGACGTAAGTTTATATTTTTATTATTAAAAAAATAAAAGTTATATCAATATTCACCGGTCATTTAAAATGCCTCAATAAATGATAGCACGAGGCAGGATTAGCCCTACAATGCTTATTATGACCCTTTTGATTTTTTAAAGCCTGAGAGTAGGAAGATAGGAAGGCTTAAAAAAAAGGTTGCATACATTACTGAATAAGCTATTGGAAAGGAAGTGCAGGTGTTTGTGCAAGATAGGGATGAATGACCCGGTGTATTTGTATTGGGTTTCAATGTGTTGCTGATGAGCGTTCTGTGCATCCCTGATTTAGCAGTTAAGAAGCATGGAGGTGCCAGAGACTGTTTTGTTAATTTCCTCTGAAGCCCCCTCCCCCTCTATTTGGGGAAAGAAATTAATGTTACACGCACATTATATATATATATATATATATATATATATATATATATATATATATATGTATGTATATATATATATATATATTATATATATATATATATATATATATATATATATATATATATATATATATATATATATATATATATATACACACACTCTTGTATATTCCAAAAATTGATTTAAATTTGGCAGGAAGTTGCGCACGAATACATGTACCTAAGCTAATCGCATTTGACATTCTTATTCGTAATCAACTACCTGACCTTTTAAATTTCGGTATATATTTCTTTGAAGGCTAAATGCATTTAGATGGAATGTGTTATTGTTATGATTTATTCGTTTTAGTTATCACGGGTCAAGCTTCAAGTACGGCTAACTTCATCTTGTGTATTGCGTGACCCAATAATTACGGTTATTTTTTATGACATCATTATTGCTTGTGAATAGACAAGGCGATCGTATCTATAGCATGCGTAAACCGGAATCGCACTGGGAATAAGCAGAATTATAAACTGCATTAAAGATAATATACTGGAGAGAACTTTGATCTTTTTCATCTCGATAAAGATGTTCTAATAATAGATTGGTGTAGTCAGTCACCGGTTGTGCTGCTCTGGTGAATAACACACATCCCTTTGTAACGATTTAAAGTCTTGCCATGAACCTTTGTAACAACTGTGATGAAATTTGCTGTCCTGCATAGGTTCCGCTTCAAATATTAACAAGTCTATTTAAAGTTGCATTGTTTTTAGAGGATTAAGATTTGGCTTTTTTTAATGCAGATAAAATACCCTTAGTGTCTCACATTATACAGTAATATTACAAATGCGTCATACCTACATATGACTAATGAGCTAAGTGGGCCTAAACATATTGTGCAAACAAATTAATGCATCTAACTCAGAAAAAAGAGCAAGATCCGTCATCGTATTCCCGAGAAGCTCTTTTGCGTGGCCTTATGAAAGTAGTTTTGTCGTGGCACTCTTAGAATGAACATAAGAATATCAAGGGATAAGTTATTTTTTTCTTTCAGTATTTGTTAATACTTCGTGGACATCAGCTCACATCCACATGCTCTATACGACCCGAAATACATCCATTTAAGAGAATTAGTTTCAATTGTCCATACACAATAGATTAATTGTACATAATGAAAAATTCATTGTGAAAGAATTTTTTTATGTATATAGATGATATAAACTCTCTCTCTCTCTCTCTCTCCCATATATGTATATATATATATATATATATATATATATATATATATATATGTATATTCTTTCTTTGAACGAAGTAGCACCAGAAAAGTAAATTCTACCTGTTTTCTTAGCAAATCTCTCATGGGGGACGCTGTTATCCATGCGACCTATTTCTTGACCTCGACATACGATGGTACCCATTTACGATTGTGGTGGAATTGTTAGCGATAGTCGTGCATAGAACTCAGTCGAAGAATTCTCCAGCCTAGTAGGGCCAGGAACACGCAGAGAAAGTCATCGCGATACTAGTGGACTACCGCGACCCATAAACACATTTAAAATCACTATTTTTGTTTTGTACGTCACAAGAGAATGGTTATGACTGATAACTTAACCCCTTTGTCCAAAGTTTTTGACAAGCTATTGCAGTCGGCAATTTCAAAAGACTGAGAAGATTGCTTGTGCATTCTTCCATATCGACGTTGTCATGAACAAAAATTGCAGCGCTCTCTAGAATTTTCTATAATGGACAGGAAGAATACATTTTTATTGAGAGGTATACTTGCGACTTATAATTCATAAGCATTTATCAAAGCTTGTTCCACTTTCATTATGGAATGACAATATAGTGCGTTATCTTGTTTTTCATAAAGTGCTTTTACAACAAAGGATGTTTAACACTAATAAATTCCTTTATCAATTTAAAGCTTTTCCTGACCCGTGTTTTGATTACTGTTATACCTTGTTTATTATTTCTTGCTAAATTGTCCTAAACAGTCAGATATTCGTTTATGACAATTTCATCCTCCTACAATACTGCTGTAAACCAAGTAATCTCATGAACAGCCATCCGTCTTGGCAACCCAAGTTCTACTTCAGGGTATGATATCCCAAAATCGTGAGAAAGAAGCCTATTTCAAAATGATAGAGAGCTGACAAATGTCTCTTTTCGAAAATGATCAGGAATTGAGGAATGCATTCCTGTTTCGAGTCCGTCACTTTCGTCGTAGCCGGAAATGTCGCCGAGAGGAGGTGACTGTGAAAGGGAGTAAGGATGATGATGATAATGCCGACGAAGAAGGAAGAAATAAAAATTACCGATAGAGAACTAGAACGGAACTGACCTGAATACTTGTGTTGGAAGATACTGGGAAAAATTATGATAGAGGAAGTCATTAATAGCTGAATTCTTGAAATTGATTTTATACCGTATAAATATACAGTATGTATATATATATATATATATATATATATATATATATATATATATATATATATATATACATATGCGTGTGTGTGTGTGTGTGTTTGTGTATATATATATATATATATATATATATATATATATATATATATATATATATATATATATATATATATATATAATGCACCTATCTATGTAATATCACTTCAAACTTAGCATAATTTCTTCTTAACTATGTACCTAATGCGTAATATTTATATCTGTTTTCTTCCCAAGTCTTATCTAAAAATTAAACACACCACTAGTCCAAGTGAAAATTTATTTGGAAAATTAATTAAAAACTTTTAGAAGACAGGCTTTTTAATAAACATCATCTTAAAATTATTTGAGTTGGATTACTTGTACGATATGAATAGATGTAGGGAAAAGCAACTCATGTGTGTGGACATCCGCGTTTAAGATGAACTTAGAAGCCGATTTCACCCCATCCCCTTCAAGAAGAAACACTGTAACCTGAAAATATACGATGTAAATAAACCAACTTCATTCATGTATGACTTCAATTGGTTTATTTTCGCAATACAAGTTTTAAAATGTCAGTAAATCATTATTGAGTTATTTAGGGTGCTTGAGAAATCAGATTATGCAATTTTTCAAAACTCTTCAGTAAATCGTTTTGGCTTGCATACCGACTCAACAACTTTAAGAAATATGCTTCAAAAGGGCTTCTACTTATGTTTTAATGCTATTTATTTTTATTACATGCTGGCCAATACATTATAAAGTAATAAACCTTAATCTCTGATGTTGATATTAAATTGTAGTGCAATAAATGGATATTTTATAATTTCTTAGAATGATCTTTTAAAAATTGTACGATCAACATATTCGTAGCTTGGGTTCTAAGATAAAGCAAAATCTCTGTCACTTCAGATTTGCTGGGTTCGTGGTTCTCTTCCTTCCAACCAATCACTCGTAGTACTGAAGATGGGTTGATTTTGATTCTAAGTACAAATCCTGAATTCGACCGGAATAAATACAGCAGAATCAAAATCAACTCTTATCTTTCTTTACAGCTGAATGAACTAAGTCAAATGTTTACCCATATTTCTATTCGGGCCTAAGGTTCGTATCCTTAGCAGTGCAGAAATAATTAACGGAAAAGGAACTTCTCTATGGATCTGTGATCCCCAGGCAAAGCGAATTCGATAGCCAAGGGTATTTGTGGCTTGTTTGGAAAAAGTGTATATATGCATGTATGTGTGTGTATATATATATATATATATATATATATATATATATATATATATATGTTTATATATATATATATTTATATATATATATATATATATATTTATATATATTTATATATATATATATGTATATATATATATATATATATATATATATATATATATATATATATATATATTTATATATATTTATATATATATTTATATATATTTATATATATATATGTATATATATATATATATATATATATATATATATATATATATATATATATATATATATATATACATACAGTATATATATATATATATATATATATATATATATATACATACAGTATATATATATATATATATATATATATATATATATATATATATATATATATATACACACATACAGTATATATCTGTGTGTGTGCCTGCGCACTCGCACTTGAAAGTTCAATCATAAACCTTCAGATACTAGTGCTTGAAATTATTACATAACTCGGTAAGTGATAAAAAATGAAAGTATGAAATGCATCTGTTTCATTTGTACTTGACGTTATGTAATATTTCAAATAACTTCTATATTTTCTTTAGTAAAAAGGTAAAATACTGAAGCTCCCACTCAAATAAAACTAAGCTTTTCTTAAATTTTTTAATCCTGCCGCATATATTTCTTTTCTCGTAGCATTTCTTTATATTCGAAGAAGTATGTTTTTATTATAATTTTCCTATTTATGTGCCTTTTCCTCGATTATATATTTTAACACATGATGGCGACGTGATACCGACATTTTCCAGTGAATTATTTATAGATGTAAATAAATTTTGATTAAATAAACTATTTTTAAACTGCATGATTAATTTCGAATTGTTTATTTTCTTTATCTATATTTGTTATCCATGTAGGCTAGTGAATGATTACTAATCATGATCTTTCATAGGAAAAGGTTTGTCAGAGACATAGCTCTTTAGATAATTTTTCCCCTTGCTATTTAATTCAGCTTTCATAATTTTTCTTTGTCCCAACAGCAAAGCAGCCGTAAAAGTGATAATAGTAAAGACCGTTTCAACGATTGCTAAGACTTTATGGTTCAATACGCCGTGATTCGAATTGACAGAATTATGTTGATATTTGATCGAGGTGGTCAGGGGGAAGACTCGGGGGTGCTATTATATTGATTTCCATCCTTAGCGGTACCCCAGTTAGAGAAGAAACCCTCCTTCCCCTCTCCCCCGACGACAATTCCCCCCCTCAGACCTGCGCGTTATTGCCCCTACCCCCCGCTGCGGCTTACAGGGTCCGGGTGAGGGGGTGCCCTAAAGAGGGGGAAGGTACCCTCTTAGTTCATCGCCCCCTCCTTCCCTGCCATTTTGCCTCCTCTTATAAGTCTTTGATATTTTCCCTCGTCTTGAGCATCTTTTTTTATCTCTTTATTTCGGTTATTTTTACGTTCATTTTTTCCTGTTTTCTTCTATATCTTGTAAAGTTCATAATTTGTGTGTGTTTGTTAATGATTCACAAAATTTTAGTTGCTTCTACTTTTTTATTCAAATTCTACTTACGGAGGGTTTTTTTCCTATATTGAGCTTAATTTACTACAAATTATTAAACATTTAATTGCTTGAATATTTATTACGTGCAGAATACCGTAGTTTGTATAAACACGTATATGTAAAAGCATCATTTGATTTACCTCATAGTTATTGTTAAATCTCCTAAACGAAAGAATGTAGCTTAAACCTATGAAGTCAAACTTTACACTTTGATATCAACTTAGGCAATTGTTTGCCTCAGTTAATCCCAAAATAGCAAAGGGTTTCTGCTCAAATATTTTGATTGTAAGTGTCAAATTTAATACGCGCGTGCGCTCGCTTGAATATTCGTAATAGTCCCTTTAGAGAAATGTCTGCTGTTACGAGCTTTTATCTCTTTTGGTTCTACCTTTAGCTTACAGTAAGTTAAACTCATGATGAAAGAACTTTCTCTTTCTGGTCTTCTTCAAACGTTGGGTTTAGCCGTGAACCCTAATAAAGGAATTGATTCAAGTGCCAAACGTTGCCATAGATCGTTTGGGATTTTCAAAAGTTTGAATGTGTTTGGATGGTGAGGGGGGGGGGGGATTTGAGGAGAAATAGGTGGAAAGAAGAGTGTGTCATTGTTTCCGTGTGGGTACGTCCTTTTGTGAGGGGTAAGAAGAGAGAGAGAGAGAGAGAGAGAGAGAGAGAGAGAGAGAGAGAGAGAGAGAGAGAGAGAGAGAGAGAGAGAGAGAGAGAGAGAGAGTGGTGATGGTTTGAGAAGGAAAATGTAGGATTGAGATCGAGTGACGAAAAAAAAAAAATCAAGTCTGAATGAGTGGAAAGATGTAAAAGGAGGGAGCTTGAGAATTCCAAGGAAATAGGAGGAAAAAGGAAGATTATAGAACTAGTAAAAGAATGAGAGATGGTCATGGCTTTATGGAAAGACTTTGGAAATTACGTGGAAGAAGCTTTTATGTTGATTCAACTTGCAGATTTAGTAGAATTGGCAATTATTTGATTTTAGAATGAGCTGATTCATCGTTGGTTTCATGTGGCGCTCAAGAATTGGGACTAACAAAGAATTCATGATGAAGTTTAGAATTAAATTATACACATGCTTTACATAAGAAAAAGGTTTCATTTCCCAATATAAAATTATTATTCAATTCAGGAAGTGATAGTATATTACCAAGACCCAATTCAAAGTTTGTAATGGGAAGTAATTACGTTAATTGCCAAGCGTATTTAATAACGTACATATTAATAAGAAAATGTAAACCAAATATCAACAGCATTTTAATTAATCTGTGATAACTGAGATCGGTTGAAGTATCTGAAAAGATAATCCTTATCTTCAACGACAACCGTGTGACACCCGCTTGGCCATACTTTCACTGACATACCACGATTGATTATCCTGTTTGTATTTTCTTCGTTGCTTTCTCTCGCCAATCTTCAGAACGATCTCTTATCATTCTATTTCAACTGCGTAGTTAATTTCATTTTCGTATTTTCATTCAGACCTGAAGTAGACAGAGGCATTTAATTTCCCTTTCCGATGACCTTCTTTTGAGAGATATAGCAATCGGGGAATCCACGTGTCTCTCTACTTATTCCGGAACTGTCATTCAAATAGAGTCACAGTTGGACTTCTTTAGTGTCTATGTCAAGTAAATATTTTTTTTTTTCCGTCGATCTTTCAAGTTGACATGCAATTTGCAACTCTCGTCATTTGTCGTGCTAGTTGGAAATCCAGTTTTCGAATTCATCCTTTCGAGAGAATAGGCTTTAAAATTCGAGAGCGTGGGATGTTCAAAGAATGAAATTGTCAAAGGTTATCCACTGTTTGACCTCCTCCTCCTCCTCACAACTGTTCCACCATATAAGACCCTCCTTCTCTTTCCTACATCTGCTTTGTTCCTCCTCATTCCTGAATTGTTTCTCTGCTCCTGATTGTAATCAAAATTATAAATTTTGTCTCCCACCATTATCCTGCGTCTATTTATACCTGTTTATTCGGACATTTTTTATAACGAATGTGTTACAAACTCACGTTTGATACAGAACACAAATATATATATTTGTATGTATATATATCGTATAAAACTTTTGCGACATTTCTGTTACAAACTCCCGTTTGATATAGAAAACAATTACATATTTTTTCTTTATCGTCATGGATTAGGAGGTACCTGTAGCATAATAATTTTTTAATGTATTTTTTTTCTGTGCATTGTTAGTGATTATTAGATTGCATCGATAATTGATTTCGAGTATTTTTTTTATTTCGTCGATTTCTAAAGCTGATTTATCGGAGTTCCGATGGCGTATCTAATGTCACAGGGATATTTCCGAGAGTTTTACTAATTTTTCTATTTGTGAAGTTGAATGATAAACGCTTAATAAAACATCAAAGGCCAATTATTCCAAAGGTAAAAACAGTAAAACAGTTCAGGTTGTGTAGTAAACATCATCTTACATAAACAGAAATTATAATAACTTGTTATCAGGTATTATAAAGATAATTATTAACGTCAAACCACTAAAGCAATCAGCAGTTGTGTATCCACGTTTTTTTTTTACCTTACGGTCAGCAATCATAAGCAAATTCGATTAGCTGTGCAGAAGTTTCACAAACGTTGTATCTTTACATACACACGCGAACAAAATATACACACAGTATATGTATATCTAAACATATATTATGTGATATATATATATATATATATATATATATATATATATATATATACATATATATATATGTATATATATATATATATATATATATATATGTATATATATATATATATATATATATATATGTGTGTGTGTGTGTGTGTGTGTGTGTGTGTGTGTGATAATTATCCAAGGTTAGGTAACACGTAGCAAATAATTTTGAAAGAAGTTTTTGGGAAGATAATAGTTATGAATGTGTAGGCGGCAGAGAATTCGGGATAAGAAGGGCATGAGAAGTTGAGATAATTTTGGAATTAGGAAATATTCATCGTTATAAGAAATATTGGAAACAGAGAAAAGACATCAAATTCAAAGTTTGATTGTAATTTGTTGATGCTGACAGAAACTGGAAGTAAGAAGAGATTTTGGGGAAGGGAAATACGGAAAAAAAATAAATTTGGGGAATTAGGGGAACAATGAATGTAGTAGAATGACAACAGAACTTCGCAAACAAGAAAAAAAAATAATCAAAACTTCAATTCAATAGACAAATAATGAGTACGATACAAAATTTGGAAATAGATTTATGCAAATGGAGTGATACTGGATAATAAGAATGTAGGATATATATATATATATATATATATATATATATATATATATATATAAATATAATATATATATATAAATATATATATATATATATATATATATATATATATATAAATATATATAAATATATATATATATATATATATATATATCTATATAAATATATATATCTATCTATATATATATATATATATATATATATATATATATATAGATATATATATACATATATATATTAAAATAATTGTAACGACATGCTTAATTTCTGATCATTATCGATTGAAACTTGAATTATAATCAAAATTATTAATGAAAATATTTTATGATAAATTTATTATTATTATTATTATTATTATTATTATTATTATTATTATTATTATTATCATTATTATTATTATAATAGAGATGAAGATGAATTCACCCGTTTCATACATGAAGTACTTTGGTTTAATGTTTGATGTTTACGCAAATGGTATATTTATTTTTTAATTATTCTGTTTAATAAGCTTATGGTGAAAAATCACTGTTGATGTCCTTTATCATTGCATTACCTATATATATATATATATATATATATATATATATATATATATATATATATATATATATATATATTTATATATATATATATATATATATATATATATATATATATATATATATATATATATATATATATATATATATATATATATATATGATACGCAGTTCTAATACTGCTTTATGTAGAGTACAATATCATTATTTAAAAATCTGATTTCATATTGAAAGCCATATAGTCGAACCTGGAAAAAAATGCCCCAAGAAACATCGTCTGTGAGGTATTTTGACGCATCGCTGTTTGCCATGTGATGAATGGGTCTTAGCACAAACACATACGCACACAAACACCATTATTAAGCGAATTGTTTCCAAAGCTGCAAGACGCGCTAGTTGTGGCATATTGATTTCGAGACGGAGTTGTGAGCATGTCTTCCACCCTCCCTCCCATTCCCTCCCTCCATCGCTTTCTCTCTCCCTTACTCTTCCTTCCCCCTCTCTACCTCCCTCCCCCACTCATCCAATAACAACCGCCTACCACGCCCCCCCATCCACAAACCACCCAATGCCACCACCGCCCATCTCTTATTTTACCCTCTCGTCGTTTCCCTGAAGAATGGTCTCTCTCTCTCTCTCTCTCTCTCTCTCTCTCTCTCTCTCTCTCTCTCTCTCTCTCGAAAGTATTTTTAGCCGATTTACCTGGTGCTTTGTGTATAAGAGATAAAAGTTATTATTATTTTTATGATGATGTTGATGATGATGAAATCTGTCATCTTTCCTGTTTTTATAATTATATTTCACCGACCTAAGTTTTTTTAAAGTAAAGATGAACAAGAATACACTAGCCAAGAAAAGTACCCAAGATAATATGATGTTGAAAAAAATACCATTAAAAAGGGAATTGAAGATGAGAGGACAGTATCTTAGAATTATAAATCGAATTGCATAAGGAAATTTATTCAAATTTAATCAAATTTCAAGAGTAGACTCGATTTGTTGTTAACTAAATACGGCACGTGTGTTTGTTTTATTGTTAATGAAGAGCAAATAGCTTCGTGATTATTATTTTGTATTTATCAGCTCAATAATATAATATTGATGATAGCCCCTTGATGATAGAAACACATGCTTATTATAATAGATACTGCCTATCCGTAATTAGTGATTAAAATCAAATAAAAACCCTCTGAAGTACTTTTCCTAAATCTGATAGCATGGATACGAAGTTCTCTTAACACAAATGAGGCAAGGTAGTGCTCCACACTTGTCTTCATTATACACACGAAGGGTGAACATCACACTTTATTATCAAGAATTTAGTCCGCAACGTCGCTGTAAGTGGACATTATTTTCAAACGAATATTTGATCCTTATAAAGGCAAGTAAACGGAAATTACTATTTTTTTTTTACACTTTACTAAGCTTTCCTCTCAATGTCTCATCTTTATTATACATTTTTTTATTGTAATGTAATCATGACAGAAGGTTAAGTCAGGTATATTGAAATAACCACTCTTTCGTATAAGTTGACATTTCCAAAGATTTTATTAGTTTGAATTTAGAAAGAGATGCCTACTGTATTTATAATGCATAAATAATTATGATGTATGGCTTGAAGAAGAATTGCCTTCCACAAGAAACCTAATTTGTCTCCTTGTTATTGCACGTTTGCTGTTTGTCGTCTCCTTTGGTAATGTGATCGCATATCTGCTCTTGATGTCAGCGGTTTCTACGGCAACTCGCTGTCTAACGTCTTTCCACCTGTCTTGAGGAAAAGGCAACGTCTTAATCAATACTCACATTTGTCCACTAATATCTACCTTTCTCTCCCCCTCGCTTATTTCGTACACACACACACACACACACTATATATATATATATATATATATATATATATATATATATATATATATATATATATATATATATATATATATGAGAGAGAGAGAGAGAGAGAGAGAGAGAGAGAGAGAGAGAGAGAGAGAGAGAGAGAGAGAGAGAGATTTTGAGTGTTCTGGCCTCCTGACATCAAAGGTCATTGTTTGTTATGAATAAAGAATAAAAGGAAATTAAATTTAAAAGCGTAAAAGCTAAGATGTCCTTATAAAAGTTAAATACCTTTCAGAAGACCTGCTTCCGAAGGATAGAGAGAGAGAGAGAGAGAGAGAGAGAGAGAGAGAGAGAGAGAGAGAGAGAGAGAGAGAGAGAGAGAGAGAGAGAGAGAGAGAGAGAGAGAGAAATCCAACAAAGGATTTTACGGAGGCGACGTCAAAAATATTTTTCAAGTTATTTTAAGTGCGTATTAATTTTTTCCCGTACCAGTTTAATGCTGCATATGCATGCTAACTTAGATATTCATCAAACAGAAATTGTAATCAAAGATATAATAAAAATGAAAGTATTGGTTATTTTTTTACATCATTAGGTACAAGAATTATGGTTTTCTTTTCAAAACCTGAGATATGATACACTAGTAAATAGTAAGTCATACATTATATATATATATATATATATATATATATATTATATATATATATATATATATCTATCTATCTATCTATCTATCTATCTATCTATCTATCTATCTATCTATATATATATATATATATATATATATATACATATATATATATATATATATATATATATATATATATATATATATATATATATATATATATATATATTAGTACGTTTTGTAAGTTAGATTAATATATTCCACGTTTAGCATAAATCTTTATTACATTGATTAATGAACATAGCAGTTAACGGTAAGTTTGAAGAAAATATACAATCCATGAATGCACAGCGAGTTTCATAAAAGGAATTAACTTCTTATTAGATGAAGGATGAGACCACAAACTACATTGTAGACTTATTAGTCATAGTGTCATGTAGTCGATTGCCTCAAATCTTCAGATTTTATTTTCTCACTTTCTCAGATTACTTCTTTAAAGGAAGTTAGCGGGCATTTCCAACAATCATAATGTAGCCCAGGCCTAGGAACACGAGGAGAGAGATAATTAGCTTGAACGAAGCTTTGAAGCCATCTCATGACGGGGATTGTTACAAGCATGAAGTAAATCCTAAGAGAGGAGAGAATGCAGTGTTGTGCCCTTATGATTTCCGTGGATGTGACTTTGATGGAAAGTGAATCTCCCAAATAGGTTGGAAGACAAGTTCGCCTTATCCTTCCTTTGAAATCTCATAGGATTATAATACTGACAATTTTCCAGCCTGTATCTTTTGTAATCCCGTGCTTCGACTTATTCTTATTTTCTAATTAATAGTGTCAGTATATGTGATTCTTGTGTTTTTTTTTATTTAACTATTTATTATCCATATATTCTCCTTTGATCAATTTTGTAAATTAATAATTTGTCAATCTTACTTGGTACACAAATGACTTAATAATTTGAGTTAATAAAAGACAATTTTTGTTACAGGAAGTTGTTATTTGTCCCATAAATTCTACTCGAATACGAAAGGTCGCAAATTTTCCAGGTCTGAAATAGTAATGCCCATCACAAGACCCAAAACTTCTCGTAATTATGGTAACAATAATATTATGTATTTCGGAAATGGTCTTTGTTTTATCTTGAGTTTACATTTTCTAAATGGTAAAATTCATTGCCAGTTCCCGCAGAACTACTTTCGATATCAAGTCTGATGCGAAGCTAATTTTTATATAATGAAAAGGTAGTAGTTTTATTTTGTTACAATCCATCCCAAAGTATCCAGTGATTTCAAATGATGAGTTTCTTTACTTTTGAGGAATAAAAATGCTGTTTTCGATACGCTCTTAACCTCTTAAGAAAAAAAAAACTTTCATTTCAATAATTAATTACATTTATGGACGCTGCATAAATGGTCGACATTTTTATTTTCAAAACTTCGTTGAAGGTAACTATTCAAATTCGGTTAGCTCTCTCTCTCTCTCTTTCTCTCTCTCTCTCTCTCTCTCTCTCTCTCTCTCTCTCTCTCTCTCTCTCTCTCTCGAGAGAGAGAGAGAGAGAGAGAGAGAGAGAGAGAGAGAGAGAGAGAGAGAGAGAGAGAGAGAGAGAGAGAGAGTAAAAGAATCGAATAGCTTTTTCAGAATACCCGTATTTTTTGAAGGTATGAAAAGTAAATACAGATGATTGCGGACTTGGATGGCATTTTTACTTTCAAATTAATAAGAAATGGATAAATTCGAGTGAATCTATTTGCTCAACTTCAACGCTCCAATGTTAGTCACTTTTCTGGGGTTTCCTTATATTGCTAACATGTCAATATGTAAATTTCCCTTTATAGTGTCAAAGTCGCTCTCAGTGTTGGCGAGAGATCTCAATTCAGATGCGAACCGAACGTGTATATTCAGTGCGAAGTCTCTGTCCTCCCTTTGGATGAATTCTCGCAAAATGACTGTGAAATTGTCATCAATTCCAAGGTACATTAATAATCCTTTACCGTGCATTTATGGCTTTGATAAATCTTTAACAATAATTTAAGATTTTGATAATCCTTTAACAAATATTTACGGCTGTGATAATCCTCTAACATTAATTTATGACTTTGATAACCCTTTAACATATATTTATGGTTTGGTAACCCCTTAACATAAAATTACGACTGATGATCCTTTTAACATGCATTTATTATTTTGATAATTCTTTAACATGCATTTATGACTGATTATTTTTCAACATGCCTTTGATCATCACTTTTCGTATGTAAACTTTTAGGGTCTTTAGATTATTCCACATCTGTGTCTTCAAGACTTTAATTTTACTTCGTTTGCACGTGTTTCCTTCAATTCGGTTGCCGAACTTTGATATTGTCACTCTCATATATTTTTACTCCATATTTATTTATCATAAAAGATTTTAACAAGAAATGACTGCATTCACAGTAAAAAATAATAAAATACAAAGTAGTTTATAACGTTCTGTTAAAAAGGTGTATATATAATATATATATATATATATATATATATATATATATATATATATATATATATTATATATATATATATATGTATATATATATATATATATATATGTATATATATATATATATATATATATATATATATAT
>NC_090725.1:229925444-229977944 GCF_036898095.1 Palaemon carinicauda | reverse complement strand
ATATGTAGAAGTAGTTGTAGGTATAAAAAAGTATTGTTAAGGGTGTGTGAAGGTAATACGAGGGATCTGATAATTTTGAGATATTTGTATTATGTGGGAAGCAGTGGACGACAGTAGGTAAATGAAAAAATTTTTCTAATTTAGAGGTGGTAAAAGAAAAGAGAAGACGAGCAATCAAAAGGGTTTGATATACGGGGATTCAAAGAAGTATTGAAAAGGGTGGCTTTCCTTTCCAGGAAGTGTTAGTGTTTATGCAATGTAGTTGTGAATGGCGCAGAGTCTGTAGGGAAGTTTGAAGTTCTGCTAGAAAGCTCTGTGTTGCAAGTAGGCAACAGAGAAAGAGAGCTTCTTTTGTCTCCTATCTAATTTTCGTTTTCTTTTATGTACGGTGTAACTGATCTTAGTAAGAGAATGCAGCGATATTGAAATTAGATTGGGAAAAATTTCAAGTATTTTTGGATCTCACTTTAATATAAACCGAATGTATTTTTGGCTTTTAGAAAATTATGTCAATGTCCGAATTTTTCCTTAGTATATCTTCTTTAAATAATTTGAACATTATAATATTGGTAGTTCTTAAGCACTTTATTAATGGAAAAATACTGATTAATTATACAAAGGACGAGTTAAAGGAGAATCAATGTGTAAACAAATAATTTGCAAGCCATTTGTTGAAGAGTGGAATCGTTCCGTTGACGAAAATTACAGCGCTAAGCACCATGTCTCTTTTATGGTTATAATCAATCTGTGTCCTCCAGAACTCTCTCTCTTCTCTCTCTCTCCTCTTCTCTCTCTCTCTCTCCTCTCTCTCTCTCTCTCTCCTCTCTCCTCTCTCTCCTCTCCCTTTATCCAACACCGTACGTATTGATCAACGAGGTTGTGTGGCACCCTTAGCCTATCCTCTCTGCACAGTCTATGGTACTACTCTTACCCGCACGCTGTTTATTGATTGTCGCCCTGGCACTGATCTCGAGCTGACGCGAGGCATTGAGTTTCGATACATTATGTGGTGGCACTGCCAGTGAGGAACACTAGGGAAATCATAGTTTCGTTCTGTATTTTGATGAATAAACGAATAATTTTTATCGATTTTTCATTGTGGCTGACATTTCTCTGACATAGCCCAGGGAAAACTAAGGATGTTTTGGAATTATCGGTGGATTAAAATGGGAAAGCTTGATCATAATTTCCTATTACGTAAACAGTATCTCGCTAATAATGAAAATCTAAATGAACATCTCTTTGACGAATGTGAATTTAATTTCAATGACATTCTTTCCCTTTTACCTTTCAGTCTCATGTTCCCCCCCCCCCACCATCACCACCATTTATAAGCCGTTCAGTATAACAGGTAATCACAACACTAACCACGGATTAATTTCCTCTTTCATACTTTTTCTCAGAATTAATTCTTTTCCCTTGTCCTTGCCTTTCTCTCCCTTCCATAGAGGGCTCCCAAGTCACGTATTGATTTGAAAGAAAAGTGTTGAATCGTCGCCTCGGAGTGAGCTCGATAGAATATTAAGGACTTCACATTAGACGAAAAATCAGATGGAGTGAACAAGGACCTTTTGTCATAGGAGGAACAATCCTTGATTTACTGAGTTTCTTTTGAAATGTCACCCATGGTTGTAATATTAGAATATTTTCTTAATATTTATAAAATCTTTCCGTTTACCACTTAAAAACATTTATCCCTAAAATGGTATATCCTTCTGTTATAAACTTCCTTTTGTTGAGACCTTCATAATATATCTTTTCATCATATAAAGTTATAGCCTTTATTTTCCTAATGGAGAGTTGAAATTTTCTCTTTTCCTTCTCAATGGTTATATATTTTCCCTTTCTGATCAACATTCGTCTTCAAAAGATTAAGACCTCTTTAGTCTCAAATGTTATAAAAAATCATCTAAGAAATAAAAGTAGTGATGTGAACTTATTTTAAATATTACCATTTTATTACCAGGCAAGGCTGAAAATATTCACTACAATGTACACCATTGCTACCAATCTGTAGCAATTTGGAATATGTAGTAATTTCAGATTTAACTAAAGCTCGAAGGAAATCTAATGTGTTCAATGTTTTTGAAGTTTCCAATGATTAGACGTTGCAAGCACTGATTAGACGATAGTAATAGAGCATTAAACGTTTATAGCGGCTTTGCCTTTAATTGTTGGAACATGTTTTTCGACTTAAAAACAAAATTTCTTCTAAGAAAATTTTATCACTGTAAGCGAAGAAACGTATGTGGGATTAGTTATAGTTCTTTTCATAAACACACGAATGATATTATTGCCGTGATGCTTTTAGCGATGATCACTGTTGCCAAGTGTTTATTTCATTGCCTGTAAAGCGTTATTTGTAAGTTATCCATCGTTCCATAGATAGTCTAGTGTTTGTGAATCATTGTTATTTCAGTATCAACAACGGTTTAAAATACAGTTTTATATAACTCATGCAGTTGAGGTATTTGTATGGTAGCGGATTATTTTCATATTTTCATTACATTTATTTTCAGGAGCAATTAAAAGTGATACGTTTAAAAACTAATTTGCTCAATATTCGTGTCATAAATAATTTACCATTAGCATTTATACCTTTGAAGAAATCATTCAAGAACTAATAAGTAATGTTTAATTTAAACAGTATACGTGTATATACACACACACACACACACACACACACACATATATATATATATATATATATATATATATATATATATATATATACACATGTGTGTATTATTACGAATAGATTTAGCGAAGAGGCAAGGTAATTTGAGAGAGAGAGAGAGAGAGAGAGAGAGAGAGAGAGAGAGAGAGAGAGAGAGAGAGAGAGAGAGAGAGAGAGAGAGAGAGAGAGAGAGCTGTTAAAAAGATTAGTTAACAAGGTAGGGTGACTTCAGTGTTTCTATGGCTTCCTAGTTATGGCATTAGCCGAGTAACTTCCTGAATCTTTCATAAAATAAAGGAAGCTCATAAACGGCACCAAAGCTTATAATCTCTTTTTTCGGATTTCCTTTCCTTTTCAATTTTTATTTTAGCTGTTTTGTTATAAATAATATGTTAATTTCAATATTTTTCTTGGATGATCATTTAGGAAAATAATATTCGATGGCAGACTAAACATATTCGTGATCGTTATCTTATTATAAAAATAATCAAAACAATACAAATCAAACTTTTTGGAAGTCTTCAAGATTCATTCACGGTATTATATCTATTACTTAAGTCTTGCTAAAATGCTCTTGAGCACAATGGTAACAAAACTCGAGAAATGCACGGAGCATACTGATGAGCTTTGAGCATTTTACGGTCCCAAGATGCTATTCGGTTTCGTCTTCGTGTTTTTTTTTTTCTTTTTGTTTAGAACTAAAGTAGAATCTTTCTTTTCGTTAACATTGCTTGAACAATTTCAGATTTCCTATTTTTTTAAGTAATGGTTTCTCTTTTACGTTCATGATTTTGCAAAAGTTTCGTTTATTTTTTACAGGATACATATAATTTTACTTTCTCACGTAAATGATTATCATTGGTCTATATATTCTTATGTTGAGTTGGTGAAAAACGAGCCCCTATTTCTTATTATATATAGAATTATGAAATATGTACCCTTCTAGGAGGACGCATAACATGATTCCTTTTATCATGCCAAATTGAATGTTGTCTAACACCGGATTTAGACAATATGTTGAAATGGATTACACTAATATAATTGTTATTTCAAAATATAATTTACCCAATGTCATTGTTCTTCCATTGTACATACTATCCATGCCCTAATGAAGCAATCTATGCTGCAGAGAAAACATCTGTAATGAATGTAACTTTAAGTTAGCTCCCTGCCTTCTAGTTTGTAGTTACTAATGGATTGCCGACTCTTTATTATTGAGATATTTCCACAATGTTTAATTAATAATGATATACTCCCTATAGAAAGGTCATAAACAAAACTGTTTTTTTTTTTTTTCAATAACGATCGGTCCTTATTCATATGGGCTGTATAGAATTTTATAGGTTCCATAAAGGAAAAAAATTGTTGACTTTATGCGTGCTGACCGTTCCAGCGACTTCAACAAGCGGGGATGGCGCTCTTAATGAAATGTGGCAGGTCGTATCCGCAGAGTTTTACGATACGTCCCCCTCTGCTTCTTGTTTGTGTTCTCGTTAGAAGCGAACTGGGACTATATGTTTAATTTGTAATATGTAGTGTATTCGACGACTAAGTTTCACATGAGTACCTTATTTTCATTATATGATAAATGTGGGAATATTTATCCTCTTTGACTGTCTAATGCTACGAGTATATTAAGCGAATTTTAAAAAAATATGTTTTAAAGTAGGGACCATACAGTTATTACTAAATATTTTTGTTTATTTGTTGATGATGATTAAAAGTTAACTAATTTTCTACATTCATACGTCTTCCGTTTAATTAATAACCAAATTAAACTCCTTCCTACTGTAAAAATAATGAAGTTCAAAACTTCTACAGAACATGGCGTACTTTCAGTTACTTATATACACACATACGCACACACACAGACACACACACACACACATATATATATATATATATATATATATATATATATATATATATATATATATATATATATATATATAAAGTAAGATAATGAATATATTGATTACTAATAATATCATAAATTGAAATGAAGTACACAACATTTAATATAATGATGCCAGATGGTAAAGAAGTGCATGCAGTTTAACTTTTCTTACATCAAGTGATTAATTTCTGGATAAATCAAACCGAGCGATAGTGTTGCGAAAATTAAATATACTACTCCGCTGTTTGGTTCTATAAACAATATCCAAACGAAGGAAATGTTATGATTGCAAATAATTGTAAAGTAAATGATTTTCATTGTATATCTAATGGAGAGTATGTTAGGTGCGATTTTGATTTCGCGAATTAGCGGTACTTCTTATGCCAAACATATTGAGCAAATAAATAACCATCATTGTATGATATTCAGTTTGTGGCAGTCTTCACTTAACGAAACTATTTCACAAATTCAATTCAGGGATGTGATTCTGCAAATTGTTAGTTGTAATGTTTCTGTTTCATTTTTTATATTAATGAAATGTAATTTAAAAATACCAGACGTTGGTTGTCCTATATAATATTTTTATTTCTCCTACAACTTCCATAATAATGAAAAATCTATATTTATGACCTCAGTAACCAGCTGGTCCATTAATCGTCTGAATTTATGTAATCACGAGACCGCAACAGGGTTCCTTTTATGTTTCGGATGTAATAACATCTTTAAAAGGTAATTATAAAACAGTAATTTACATTGTATTGGCCGTCCCATTTTGTACTGTACATATAACTTATATTAAGGATATTGCGTTTAGCGAGTTGATATGAAATTGAATGCGTTTATTTAGGGTGAAAGCTTGTGTATGGAAATTGTATGGTTGTCAGTAGGTGAGTATGGGGGAGAGTGGGATGCGTATGGAGGGAGTACTTGGGGGTGTTTTGAGATCCGTTTTCTGTGCGTTGCTGCTTCTGACTCTACTACCCCTTCTGCAGCAGCTAGCCCACAGGGAGGGGAGGGCAGGGGCTGAGCGCACACACCCTCCTCACGATTATCACGCCCACGCCGCCCACGACGAAGTAAGTACACCCTCATCTACATTACGAAACCTTTAAAGTGGTCAAGATTCCGTGGAGAAAAGACCAAGGAATAAAGAAGTGCGAGTGACGCCCAGTGAGACATGACACAAGTATGGATGTATGGAAAAGGCCCTATCTCAACCACCTCCACCAACAACAACACCACCACCGCCGCCGCCGCCGCCGCCACCACCACCACCTCAGCCAGCCCCGTAGCCTGGGCCTACTCGGCATCGAGCGAAAGAAGGGGAAGTGTCATCCTACGAGAGTGTGTGTGAGGGAGTGAGTGAGAGAGAGCGAGCGAGTGAGTGTGTGAGTGAAAGAGAAAGAGAGAGAGAGAGAGCAACCTAGACACCCGTTCAACCAACCAAACCCTGTGGGGGATCCTAGCTCCCTACCCAAGCCAACCCAGCTACACGAAGCAACTATTGATTACCTTAGCTATTGATCTTATCCTGAGGTAAATTGTGAGAGAGCTTGGTTGGTGGGGCGGTAGTTTGAGAGAGTGGGTTGGGGCCGTAGATCGGCTAGTGGTAATACCTCCTCCACCCTGTGCCCTCCTCCTCCTTATCTTCCCCTCCCTCCTACCCACCACGCACGCACTCTCACTCACAGCCAGCTAGATATTGATCCATTGATTTTCAGGCTCTGCTACCGTCTATTTTATTTCCACATCATGCAGTTCTCAGTCCGCGCCGACCCTCCGCCAAGATCGCCACCTCGAATAACGGCGTGTACATAGTTAAATCTGGCGTGACGTTCCCTTAGAGTTTCTTGCGAATTGATCGCGGTCGAAGGTGGTGAGGGAAACATGAGTGTAGTCGTTGTGGGGCATTCGCAAGTCGTCGGGTGACGCGGTCGCACGCGGCGTAACAGTAGGGTAGTCACTATGCTGCAGTGTCTAGTTATAGCCCGGGCTCAGTATTACGTAGATGGATTTTGTAAATAAATTCAAGTGCAGGGATAACGTGTGTATACACATTTACAAAAAAAAAAAAAACATTATTAATCCATTTGTACAAATTTTCGCTCGAGTACCTTCAATCCTAATTTTAGATCTTTCAATATGTGATACTAAGTGAATCTAGTCGTTGTTGTTGTGTAGTTTTGATATTAAGCGTGTCTATGTCTTAGCAAAAAAATCATCTTTCATTAATAAGTGAAACATTTTGGAAAATTCTGTGCGTATCAGTGGGAATGTCAAAGTGCGCCCCCTTACTAAGTGCTTGTGTTTCGTTCAAGTGTGCGTATCGTTACGTTCTTAAGATGCACCCGTCCCTCTTCCCCTAGAAGTTGACTTTCACCCATGTTTCCATTTTTGATTCCCCACATGTAAGTATAACATCATCTCGCTCGTTATTCACCTGTAATGTATTGACAACCGGCTTGCATTCATGTGTTCCATTATTTACCAAACCAACTTTCGAATACCAGTCAAAATAATTCTCTTGGGTTTGATTACCATTGACGAGGATAACAAACAGCAAATACTCCTGGCGCTTTGACCCTCATAAATTTAAGCATTGATTGAAATTTTAAGAAATAAAAGTTTTAGATGCAACTTGAGGTGTAGACTCAAATCTATAAACAGATTTAGCACAGTAAAAATCGGATATTTAATGTTATTGATAAGCGTCTGGATAATGGGTGATTCGTTGTTTTCATACACTTAACATTAGTTCCTATGTTGACATAATCTTTACTTTTATTCCTATTGACGTAAAATACATGAATTTTTATTTCTTATGGTATATGAACGTCGGTTTAAATGCTAATTTCTAGTTAATTTTTGTTTAACTCCAGGCTTATATTGTTCAAGATATCAAAGGTAAATTTGTTTATTATGTCATCAATATTAGAGTTACGTCAGCATTGGGCATCTATAGATTAAACACATTAAATCAATTATGTTAACATAGATAAACAGTTGATCATTTCCTTTATGAAATTAGTTACCCTTAGAGAGTCTGTTCACATGTTTACATGAAGCGTTGAGTATATTAAGGCTAATATAAAGTATGTACTGACAAGTATTTACTCAAGTATTACTGGATGAGAGAGAGAGAGAGAGAGAGAGAGAGAGAGAGAGAGAGAGAGAGAGAGAGAGAGAGAGAGAGAGAGAGAGAGAGAGAGACCCTACTGAATTTCTTACCAATACGTAAATTCATGAAGTCACACATACAGTTCCTTACTAAAACCTCCCTCTACTTGAGCCCTCTCCTCCACACAATTTTCCCAGTGTGAAGACTTGGTCCATTTCATGTTGAGAGGCTATAAGGGCTATAACCAATGGCCATAAACAGGAAATTATGACTATATAACATTTTATGGTGGCCGTTTTGCTGCCATTTACAAATTTCTTCACACTCTTGATCGACTACCACTTCGCCCTGCATATATGTGGGAAGTCGATTAGCTTCCTAAGGTTATGCATTACGAGCCTTTATGCATGACGCAATGATGCAAGAGCAGCCGTGCATAAAGTAATTGGTGATATGTCAGTAGAGAGAGAAAGAGAGAGAGAGAGAGAGAGAGAGAGAGAGAGAGAGAGAGAGAGAGAGAGAGAGAGAGAGAGAGAGAGAGAGAGAGAGAGAGACGGTGGGTGGGTGGTTGGCTTTATACAAGGAAGAACTGTGATGAGGATTGAATAAATAATAAGGAAAAATTATATATAATGTAAATATATACCGAAAGAAGGTAATTAAACCAGAAAACCAAGAATAGAGCCATAGTGGATAACGTTGGTGTAAAGCAGGTGGAATTCATGTGAGAGAAAACATAAACAAATTGCAAAATTATTCTTTAGTAGCAAATTATAAATTTATTTCACTCATTTATTTTTCTTTGTCAACTATTAATTTGTAATACATTGCTCCCAATATGAAGGGTGTTGAATTCTTATTTTACTGCTAGATGGCATTTGGTTTATTTGAGCATTTATCAATAATTTAGATGGAATTATTATTTATTAAGGTAATCTTTATTTGTAATTTTCCTTTTATACAAATATATCAGATTCGATCCAATAACTTGAATTAATAAATTCATTTCTACCCACCAAGACCGAAAATAAAACATTAGAAACAAGAACAATATTAATAGAAAACTCGATACCTGGTACGCGTAGACTATATGTCTTGATGCTACTAATCATCGTATTCACAAATAGCTCTAGTTTGAAACTAAACGTTCTATACCATCATGTACCTTAGGCACCTCATAATATTCTATATTTATGCGGATAGCTACTCTCGTTTGTTGCTATGAGGATAATTCTATACAATCGTCATTTTCTATACCATTCACGAATGTTTTATTATATTTAGACGCTGTGTGTGTCAATCTTTTGGGGACACATTCACACTTTGGGTGTCGTATATAGATATAAAATAACTTGAAGGATTGGGAAACTTCAATTCCTTGAAATGGTTTTAATGGTAAGTATAAAATGATGGTAATACATACGCTAGTTTACATGTATTTACTGCTACTATAAACTTAGGCCTTGTCTAGACACCTCATGTTTAGTGATGATAATGATTGATGGTGTACCTGTTTTCTCAAAAGTAGCCTCAATATCTAAATAATATTGGGACGACATCGTTGATGAACTAATATGTAGTAAGGTATACTTTATTGATCTGTATTTTCGTATTCAAAATATTAATAATTTAGGCATCAAGATCATTGGCATAGACTGCCCGTGCTACACAGAAAGAAAAAATACTTGGATATAATATACCATTCAGTATAACTTTTGTTACAAAGGGGCGAAGAAATTTTTACTCTACAATAACCTTGTAGTTTTACGTGTACGAATGAACCTGATCTCATAAGTTATTTCGTTTAATAATTTTTTTACGCAGTTTCTACGCATCCGTGTTTATCAGGTCTTTTCATTTAGGTATAATTCCCCCTAATTTCTCATATATAGTGTTCATATTCCATTAAAGTTCCTTTACTTTCCCGATTTTCTTTCCGAATATCTCGCCTCTCCCGTGTCAACAACAGCAACAACAACCCCCACACAATCAACTTTGATCCTGCGTCTACCTTAACCAGGTTTCTTAACTCTCGGTTTCCTTTTTTATCTAACTTAGTAAAGTGCTCTCTCTCTCTCTCTCTCTCTCTCTCTCTCTCTCTCTCTCTCTCTCTCTCTCTCTCTCTCTCTCTCTCTCTCTCATATATAATTTTTCTTTTTCTTTCGTAAATATAGGTAGTTTAAGTGGGTCTTTTCTGTAAACATGTCAAGTGTTTTTAGGGTATTACAAAAAGAAAAATTTCATTACTGAGCCGTTGCTTGAAATAATATTGACACGTTAGCTACAATGCCAATACTCGTAAGTGACTTACTCTCTTACTTTTAATATAAAGAAAACCTCTTCGTAATCTGCACCAAACATTGTGTTCCCTCCTGTGTCAATTTCCCGTTTTACTCTTCGATCTCTTTAGTGAACATGAACATTATATTACTCTTCTTGCCCTTTGTTAGCTTCTCCCTCCCTCTCTCTCTCTCTCTCTCTCTCTCTCTCTCTCTCTCTCTCTCTCTCTCTCTCTCTCTCTCTCTCTCTCTCTAAGTCAGGCTAACTTCTCTAATATTTGTCAAGCACGTCCCAACTAGCCCTTCGTAGGCCAATAACTACGTGGACATAATACCAACTCGTATTTACTATTCGTAATATTGTTTTCATATTGAATTCCCTTCTATTTTGTTCCAAATAAGGAATAAAAATCATCCTCCTTTTATTTATGTTTGTAATTAGTGATCCTTCATTTTAATAATTACCTTTTATTAAATGGTTCATAAGTGATTAACTTCACCTTTCTTTTCTTCTTACCTGGTAATTACGATTATCTTTCACTTTCGAGTTTTGCATTAGGATCGTCTTTTTTCCCGTATCGTTTGAATATTTGCTTCTTAGATACGAAAGTTTTCTCATATTATTTCTTAACTCACCTTGGAGGTTTTAAAGTTTAAAAGTTGCTTATGAATGACAGAGGCAATACCCTAGAGATTGACCATATATACATATGATCAGCGCCCAAGCCCCCTCTCCATCTAAGCTAGGAACAGGGGTGGGCAGCTAGGTGCTGTTGATGACTCGGCAGGTAGCTCACAAGGATGATGAGATTGCCGACACTATTAAGACACTATCTATCTAGCTTGAGTATGACTCGAACCCCAGTCCATTGGGCAATCACACAATTCTCTGCCTTATTGAGGGGAAAAGCAGCTTCTACATGTCTCAACATTCTTTCCAAAGGAAACACGTTATAGTTTTTTTTTTTTCAGATTTTTCTTGTCGTTAGCCATTTCTTTCCTTTCCTGGTTATTTCATCTGCATGTTTCGCAATGATTTCCATTTTTTATCTTTTTTATGTTAACTTACACCTCTTCCTTAGTTTCTTTATTCTTCCTCCTATATGCAATAATCTATGGTGGCTTTATTTTCTAGAATTTTAGGTTATCTTTTATTTTTTTATATATAAAATGGATGTTTTCAAATATATGACTTCACTGTTAATTTACCTTATATTCTGAAAGTACGTTGTTAACCACCGTCGCAATATTCCCCCTCCTTCGTACAGTTAATTTACACGGGTCTTGATCCGTTCACTTATTCCCTTTTAATCAAAAGTATTTGTTTAATCACGTTGATCTTTATTTAGCTTTATTCATTTTATTCTTTTAAACTCCATCTTTATTTTCTCACATTACAAACTGTACATACAAGTTTTGCTCCTTAACTTTCGAGTTATCACTTTAGCCTCCTACTTCTTTTCTCCTGATTTCAATCACAAGATTACTTTGACTTTATTTGCATTATTATAATGACATATCTTCTTCACTTCTTCTAGAAATTGTTATTATTTACAAGTGTTTCGGCATCCTTTGCTTTATAGTTAACCTAAGTATCTCTTGAGTTTATGTTTGCAACTTTTCGCACTTCCTTTAATAAATAGATTTGTAATAAAAATATACTTGTTTTTTTTATGGACGAAGTTGCTCATTATGTACCTTATGCTACATAGCTATGACCGGTCAGAAGAGGGCAGCATAGGTTTCACTAGGTCATCCTGATAGTGTGAGGAGCTTCAAACCAATAGTTTTACCTTTGAGTTTGGAATTCTTAGGTTAAAGATTAGCAAGAGGACATCTATGCTATATTAGATTTTAATTTGTTTTTCAAATAAGGTGTTTAATGAGAGAGAGAGAGAGAGAGAGAGAGAGAGAGAGAGAGAGAGAGAGAGAGAGAGAGAGAGAGAGAGAGAGAGAGAGAGAGAGAGAGAGAGAGAGAGAGCGCGCAAGGCATTTATGTCGTAACAATCATCCTAATGCTTTCCCTTCTTTTTCACAGGGTTACGTCGGGCGTCAGAATGGCCATGTCCCCCCAACAATTTTGCCTGAGGTGGAATAACCACCAGTCCAACATCATCTCGGTGTTCGAGCAGCTCCTTCAGAACGAGTCCTTCGTCGACGTGACTTTAGCCGTCGAAGGAATGATGCTGAAGGCCCATAAGGTTGTCCTATCTGCCTGCAGCCCATATTTTCAGGTACGTCAATCTTATTTTCCTCTTCGCATTTTGGGTTTATATTTTTTGACGTAGGTCCTTTGAATCATGGATATCTGTGACGGGTAAGGATGGTACTCCTTGACAAAGTTTTCCAGTTTCTAATGTATTTTTTTCAAGTTTCATAAAAGTTGTGATGAATTTTAAAGTTTTTCATACATTATGCTTAAACTTTAGAACTTTGATGAAGTCGAATTGTGAACTTTAATATATCTTTTTAAATGTTACGTTGACACCATGGCAAAAGTTTCTTTTAACTTTGATATACTAAAAGTATTCTCAAATGTATTAGACGTACCGTTAAACTTTCCTGATTACTCAGCGAAACATCTGTTAACTTTGAAGTTTCGATACATTTCTCTAGTTTTATGGAAAATCAGCGGAGACCCTTTATAAGCCTATAAAACTGAAGTCGTAATCGATGCAAGCCGTCGTTGAGAGTTTTCATTTTAAATGAATGCAATTTGTAAGTTCCGAGGTATTAAAACTTCTTAAGTTGTCTTTTGTTATTCAATAAATTTTATTTTCAGTATCGACCAGACTTTCGTTTTTAAAAATCTCCATCTTCAAAAAATTTGTTATCTTATATAGAAACCTTCGTAGCACATACCTCAACTTATTATAAAACGAGATCAGAAGACTCTCTTGTTGATTATCATAAACACTACAAACAAATAATCTCTTGAGAGTAATGATCAGTTTCAAATATCACCTAATGATGAATGTGAAGATTTTTTTTCTTCAAAAGAAGACATTTGGAGCTTGGGAAAAAAATTCTAATTATGTTGATATCAAAGTATTTCACGAAACCATGTACTTCGCAAAGACTTTACGTATAATGATTATGTATACATTATTTAGTATTAATACTTGAAGTAATGCTAATTGAATTCTGGAGAATGTGCATTTAATTTATCTGTTTTTAAAATTTCTTAAACGTTTAAAAGCTATTACCAAGTATTTTGCATCTCATGGGATTATACAAAATATATCTATATATCTATATATGTTCCGAGTTGCCTATTGATTCTAGTAATTTTTTATATGAGTATTCAGTGTCTGAAATTACTTGTTAAAAGGAAAGCAATGCACACAGTCAAGGATGGATGCTTATTTTCCTGCTCTTTATCTTCTCGTTATTTAACTGTTATTTAAGTGTTTCATCAGCAAACTGAACCAAGAATGTTTCTCTCTCCCCTTACGGTTGGACAGGCTGTGCTGGCATCTCACCCGGATAAACATCCTATCGTCATCCTGAAGGACGTGAGGTACACTGACATGCGAGACCTCCTGGATTTCATGTACCGGGGAGAGGTCAGTGTTGACCAAGACAACCTCTCGGGCTTCCTGCGGGTGGCGGAGTCACTCCGCATCAAGGGCCTAACGGAGGTCAATGAAAAGAAGCGGCTCGAGAACTCCTCCACTGCCTACCTCATGCCACAGGCAATGCCAGGTGCTGCACCTCCGGGAGTAGCGCCAGGTGTTGTCCCAACGGCACCCCTAACGCCGCTGGCCGGTGACCCCCCGCCTCTTAAAAGGCCACCCCTCTCGCCTTCCGCATGCTACGGTGCCAAAAGACGGCGCGGAAGACCGCCCAAGATTTCGGGCGAAGAGTCTGAAGGAGAAGTAGGGTCTGTAGCAGGGTCCATCTCTGCTGCCGATGGGGAGGACACGCGCAGTGAAGCCGAGGTTAAAATAGAGGCCGAAGAGGTTAAAGAATGCCCAGAACCCGACGATCAGGCAAAGGAGCCCGATACCAAGGTAAGGAGGTTTCAAGGTTGAAGTTCTATTCAATTTTCCTTAATTCCTAATAAGTTTATTTTTACTGTCATCATTAATATTATTAGTAGTACTAATCTAGTTATTGGTACAAAGCTATGTATTAGTACTAAGCTATGTATGGGATCATACAGAAGGAAGGTTTCGATCATAGAATCAAAATAATGCACTCAGAAATGACAGCACATTACCAAAGAAAACAATTGTTGAAATAGAAAGTTTTCTTTGATTATACTATAACATTACTTTGCATGCATTAAGGTATTTGATAGGTAATCAATAGGTTTACATCAAAGGTAGGAACTTACTTTCTAGAGATAGATTACAAGTTTGGTTAGATTACATTTTTCCTTCATTTTGTAATCTCAATACTATATTCTCTAGAATGCCACGAGCTTGTTCCGTTAGTTGTCAAGGGATTATTCATGTTTTATGACAAAAGCAAGCGCAAGTAATAGGAACTTACTGATCAGCAAGCGGTCTTTACCAAAGGTTTCGGAATTGAGTTGGTGCATAAATCATGAAAATATGCTGATTTATGTTCTAGCAAGGGCGCCGCTGCTATTATTGCATAATTCACGGTCATCAGGTAATGAAGCCTGTTATTTACAGCATTCTCAAGGTTTCGCAGTGGCTGGAAAATTTTCTAAGTTTTCAAAAACAATTAATTCTATCAAACAGGCCGCGGGCGCCAGTGTATTTTTGCTAAATGAGACTCACGAAATTTGCAAAACTTCACATTATTTCTTATATAAAAACATGATTACATTTTCTTGCTAAACAATAGTTTGTTATCAATATGGGTGTTCTTCTAGTTCAACATGCATGGTGGTCACAGCTACTTTATTTATCAAAGGACTCCATCATTGCTCCTTAACAAGGCCCCAACCATGGGATTTTTTATTCATGCGGAATATAAAATACGTAACGTCTGAACTGTGTCATTTACCACCTATTTTTAGAAAATTCAATTCCCTGATATCCTTATATATGTATATATATATATATATATATATATATATATATATATATATATATATATATATATATATATATATATATATATATATGTGTGTGTGTGTGTGTGTGTATGCATGTGCATATGTATATATACACACATACACATGCATACACACACAATAGGCACACATTGTCCTCAATCATTCACTTTTGTTCCGTCTTTAATAATAAAAATAAGAAAAGAGGGGACTCCCAAGGAAAACTAGCGTAAAGGCAGGCTGAACATTCAGAAATTATGAATGATCTTGAGATTGTGTGGAAGTTTAATTTTATTTTTCTATTATCTGAATTACATTCCTTTTATTATGGTTTGACTATCTATCCACACACACGTATGTGTGCAGGTGTATGTATGTATGTATGTATGTATGTATGTATATATATATATATATATATATATATATATATATATATATATATATATATATATATATATATATATATATATATCTCCTGAAAGCTATCTGGAGGACAGTCCGTCCGGAAAGAAACTATCATCGATCTTTGAACTCTAGCAAGGCATTGTCAATTCATTTTATATATATATATATATATATATATATATATATATATATATATATATATATATATATATATATATATATATAATATATATATATATATATATATATATATATATATATATATATATATATATATATATATATATATATATATATATATATATATATATATATATATATATATATATATATATATAAACACACCTACATATATATATAGATATATATATATATATATATATATAGAGATATATATATATATATATATATATATATATATATATATATATATATTATATATATATATATATATATATATATATATATATATATATACCTTTAAACATTTCCGCTACAATATGCTGTACATGTCAAAAGTAAATTCTTTCCTCTCCACTTCATATATTCTCTTTTTTTGTGGATTATTACTAAACATGCATAAACTGTGTGAATGTTTCAAATATATCCATTAGATATCACGACTTTACCGTTTGGTTTCATATCTTGTGGCTTCGGCTTTTACCTTGAAGACCGTTTTCATTCATCTTCACATGATAAATCGAAATCGAAGCCTTCGATATTGATAGAGACTTTGTTGCAGCCGATACAGTGTTTCATGACCATAAATTCTTTGACGCAGCTAACGAGTAGTGCATGGCTCCCAATTTGCATAGCGGGGGTATTGAAAGCAGGGACGATGGTATCAATAAGTGACGAATGCGCCGATTCAAGGAGAGAAGAAAAATTGTGAAATGGCGCCAAAGCCTTAGAGTTTTGAGGTTCTGTCAATAAATCATTTAAGAAGTAATGACTGCTGATGTACCCAAAAGGTATTTCTTCAATGACTAAATACTAAAGACGTCAAAAGTTATTTTTTAATACAGCAGCAGCAGTTATAAATGTGTAAGTATCGAAAAGCTTTCCGACATTATCAGCCAATAAAGCTATCATACCAATTGAAGAGCCTCAAAGGAGTGATGTGTGTGTTGGTATCAACCAGATTTCGCGACCGGCGAACACTAAAGCTCTTGTAGCTATCAGCCTGTCTTCCTTATTAAGCTTGATCAATAAAGTCAAGGGCCAACTGAAATATACTCGGCTTTTGTACAGGACTTTGACGGAAGCGCAATTTCTTGCCATTTGCTTTCATGAAGTGTAAATTACGATCACCTGGTTTGCGCCATATATATGAATGCGCTGGATTTAAATGTAAACGTGCCCTACCTGTCGATCTTCCGGAGTGGATTTCGAGTCCCGCTCAAGCTCCCTAGTTTTTTGTAGTGCCTGCGACCTCACTACCCTTGTGAGCTAAAGAAGACATTTTGGGGGAATATACGAGTATATAGGTCTACCTGCTGTAACCTCAGCAGCCATTACCTGGCCCTCCCTGGTCCTGGCTTGCATGGCGAGGGGCTTAGGCGCTGATTATATGCATGGATGGTCAGTTTCTAGGCCATTGTCACTTTGCATCTGCCATCTATGAGAAACCTTTAAGCCTTAAATCTTATGAGATATAGGCACTAAAACGTTCATAAGATATAAATGAACAAATGCTTTTGAGGCACGGACGTAATCAGACGTCTGTTACGGAATTATCAAGAAATAAATTTTGGTTATTGATTTACCAGATCAAAACACAAGGATCATATTGTGGAAGAAAATAAGAATAGCAATAGCAGTATTAGCAATAATATCAGTATCACAATAACAGTAGGAAGCGAGCCCACCAAAAATATGAAAGACGAATAAAACCAAGAATTATCTATACAAGCTAACGTAATGGTTAAAATCAAATTATATTGGTAAAAACAAATAAAATAATTAGTTACATTTTCTTTGAGTAGTTGTGCTGATGTTTGACAGCAATATCAGAATTACAGGATTTTTAATATTGATCGCCGATCAGAATTAGCCGTGATCATATACTGCACAAGAGACTACAAGAAAATGTGAACCATTCTGAGTAAGATGATTAAGACACTGGTATAAATGCTTAACCAATTACGGACGTCTATTTAGCTTTATTGATTAAATTCAACTCTCCCTATTTCATAAATAAACTCTTATTCCCGTAGCCTTCCTTTCAGAAACAAATTTAAAACATTTCCCAATGGAGAAAATAATGGACCCCTCCAGACATTTTTGGGTACAAAATGAAGCATATTTTACAGCAGCAAAGATGAAAATTTATAATTCTAATTATTACAGCATGTTATAGATCATATTGCATATTAATTACATTTTGGGCGAATATTTAAACATTAGTACGAAACGTTTAGTATATTTAATCATATTTCTTTTGCAAAGCCATTGTTGTTGTTGTTTAAAAAAAATTTTAAGTTATTGATATTCATCCAGTAACCACCACATTGACTGTTCTTTTACCTGGAACCAGTAACAGTCAAGAGCTTTTAACCAGTTAGAAGTCTAATAAGCATAGCAATAAGTTACTGGTAAACAAAACGTATGCATTGATCATATCACTAACTACGTATTTGAACACTTGCCTAATATGTGTTTGGAACTCCTTGAAGAAGAAGAAAAAAAATAGAATGATGATGTACACTGCAACCTATTTGGAGAATGCCACAGAACTTCGGAAATGCCATTCTTCTGCCGCAGTCAGTGGAAATTCAAAACTGAAATGACCCCAAGTCTCCTGCCAGGTGTGGAGCACGTGAAACCGTCCAATATAAGTCTTGGAATACCAACGTATCTCCCCTCCAATGCATTCTTGAGGTTTCCCAAAAGGGGCTTCTCTGCTCATCTAATTCCCGAGATCTCCGTAACCTGACACGCCGACCGGTTGAAAAATGCCAACGCTAAGTCAGAACTTCCATTTCCTTCTCTAAGAGTTCATTCTTCGGGTCGTGCGAGACTACAGATGATTAGAGGGAGGTCTGTACAGGGTTGCTGATATTTTCTGTCTCTTCTATTTATCCCACCATTGAAATATTTTGTTTTGGCTTTGTCATCGACCAGACTTGACTTTACGGTATTTATCCAAGCAATATGATAAGCGAGCAATTAGTTTGGGTAAAAATTTTTCTTAAACTATATTGTTAATTGAAATTATTTTACGCCAAAGAAATTATTATTTATGAATAACATTTATGAAAATTTTCTATGTCGAAGTTTAGACTGGTGAATGTATACGCAATATTGATAAGTATGCATGTGTGCGCATGTGTTTGTGTGTGTGAGAGAGAGAGAGAGAGAGAGAAGAGAGAGAGAGAGAGAGAGAGAGAGAGAGAGAGAGAGAGAGAGAGAGAGAGTAGGTTCCGAGTATTTTATGAAGAAATCTGAGAAGAATCGCGTGAGGGAGGGGAAGGTGTAGTGAAAGCAGCAACGCTATTGTGCATACACTAGGTGGGTCCTTTCTTGGTCAGCGACATGTGCATTGGAAGATATTGTTCCTGAAAATTTTATTACTCACAAATCGACCAATGTTTTCATCACCATGGCGGATTTTCCAGGAACTTAATATTAATTTGTTAACGGAATTTCTTATCCTATTCGGTTACATATAAGTAACAACGACGGAAACTGGAATACTAATAAATATAAGATTTTAACATGCATAACCTTGAGATAAACATTATCTAATGACTATAAAACATCATTGCATTAAAGACATCGGAGTATATTCCTTTCAATATCTCAGCGGAAGCGGAAGCTAATAGATAAAAACATCACGGTTTGTAATGAGTATTACTTTATGGCTTGCGACTGCCGCCGTATCTAAGAAAAACAACACAACCCCACACACAATGTTGAAGAATTTTGCTCGTGGATCAATATGGTAGCACAATCACCTACCATTTGGGGTGACTCCCCCCCCCCCCAACCCTAATCCCCCTTCTGTAATTCATAGGGGTAAGGATTTCTTGTGTTGTCATTAACTTTCAAACGCTTCCAGCACGTGACGGGACCTTCAAAGATTTTTACTGCACATGATGTATGCAGAGCTATTTTCGGGCACCGACAGTATGTAATCCTACCTTTCCCTTAGACCTATTTTTATGTAAATTGAGCAAATAAAAGTTATTCTAAACGAAGAAAGTTCCAAATCGCGGACGTTTACATTGTTATAATATGACTGATTAACTGCCTCTTGTCCAATAGGAAATTCAATGTCTGTGTACGACGTAAGTCGTGCTGACGTCGAGGCACGGAAGTGAATCCTTATCGTTTGTCATTCATAAGAGGTTTAAGATTCTTTTGTTCTTGCCGACCTTTTTTTTTTTCAGTAGTACTGTAGTAGTAAAGGAACTTTTTAGTCCAGATTTTCTCCGAGAGAGAGAGAGAGAGAGAGAGAGAGAGAGAGAGAGAGAGAGAGAGAGAGAGAGAGAGAGAGAGAGAGAGAGAGAGAGATTGATTTTCCTAACTATATTCACCAGGTGGAACACAAAGACCAAAATTTGTATGAAAAGGAAGGAAAGAACGAATGAGGGAGAAAGAGGTCTTGGACGAAGAGAGTAGCGGAAAAAGAGAGAAGCTTCGATCGACACAAGAGAGACAAAATTCTATACAGTTGAAGGAAAGATTTTCAAAATGGGAATCCATTTCATTATGCAAGGTGCTTACGATATTAGAATATTAAATCTGAAAAGATTCCTTTTAAAATTGAATTTTAATTGAATGAGAACATTAAACATTAGAATAACATCTTAAAGAAATGATAAATGTAGTAACTGATAAAGCAAGGGGCAATTGATCACTGAATAGAAAGAGCGGAGGGGAAGGGGCTTGGCGTAGGGAAATGAGAGAAGAGGGGGTAGTGTTATGGGGGGTCTGAATTGGAGTTGCAAAGGGGGGAGGCGTTAAAGGGGGCAGGGAGTTGATGATGATGAGGAGAAGTATCGGAATTTATATCGGATCAATACTTCCCTCCCGGCTATGATCATCATTTCCAACAGTCTTATTTTCTTGACAGTATTTGCCCTGTGACTTGCGAGGCAGCTATTGATTTCGGATTTGGAAATCTAATTACAACCGAGACGCCTTTCACGTTCGTTCATTATTTCTTCCCCAACATTTTTAAACTGTTTTAATTTGAAGTTATCATTAAAACTGGGTATCTTTGCTCTTGAACTGATACGAGTTTGGAAATGTAATATTATCGCTAATAATAACTTGCTTTGCTTATGGCATTATTGTTTCCCTCTCAGCCGTCATGGAAAAGGTTTTAATGTCTAAGCTTTTGCGTATTAATCATTAATCTCCGGTTTTTATGATTATAGCTATCTGTACAAGCAATGCCATTTTTTTCCTTTATTTGGCGACGACTGAGGGAATGAAGCTGCTACTAAATTTATGACAGCCTTGTCTAGAAGAGTCGAGAGGTCGTTCACTTAAGGAGCCGTAACTACTTCCTCTTTCGACTGGCACCCTGCCACTACTCCTGCTTTACTACCCTTTATTGATCCAGTAGAAGAGGAATGTTAGTATAGTATTCGAAACTCTCGGCGTTCCTTTGAAGTGTCCTTTGCATTCTTAATGCCGTTGTATAATATATTACTTTTTCTTTTGCTAATGTGATGGCGTTGTCTTTGTCATTTTGTTTTCCGTGGTAAAGCAGTATTTCTTTTTTTTTTAATTAAATCATGAACGTGACATTTGTTGTAAACTAGTCTATTCATAGGTAGTTATGATTTTGCCTTGCTGCTTAGAGCTTTTAATATATACGGGAATTCGTTTTAAATATATAGAAAAGACTTTTCCAATTGCTAAATTTGGTTTCATTTTCTGTTATATGTAACTACATCGCCTGTGTACATTAGTTTCAAATACGTTTATTTACAGATAAATCATACCGGTATATTTGACATTTAGTTTATGTGAAAGATGATTTGTTTTTCAAAACCTATCATAAAAGGACCATATATTTACCTAACTTTTCTAAAATGGAGTACTGTAGATGCTCCACTAGGATGAGAATCTTCTTTACAAAGGTGAAACTCTACTCTTTTTTTGAAAAGTGGCGTCCAACACATACGCATTGAGATACACCATTCAAGAATGAAACGTGTCTCTTTAGCACAGCATAATGTGGTATTCTTTTATCACGTGTCATCCACAGCGTTACAGCGGCCCCTGGATTTTGATTCCCGTTTTCTTTTTGGGGAAAAGGAGAGAGGGGGGGGGGGGGGGAGTTCAGATCGATAGGAATGGTGCAGTGTTGGGATGATAATGTTTTGCCTATTGATTTTTCCTCCACACTAGACTCTTTCATTGAAGTGATGGAGGAGGGTTGGGGGGAGGGAGGGGAAGATGGGAACGGACAGTGGGAAAGATGGGAATTGCTGAGTTCGGAACAGAGTATCCTTTCTCTTTCTCTCTCTCTGACATTCAAATATTGGATTTAATTCATAGGGGATGGAGGAAAGGGGGAAGGTCCAAGCTTGATAACGCTATGAGGACTTGATTTCCCTTTTAAAGGGGGAAGGGGAGGAAAAGGAGGATGGTTATATTAGGAGCATTTCATATCAAATAAAAATAAATATATTTTGGATTAGTTGTTGTTCCCGTTGAACAGAAAAACAATGAAAGATATGCGGGAGGAAGGATTATGTTTATAGCTTAGTATGAAAGAGTAAGTTTTAGAGGACATTTGGGTACGCTTGACTGAGGAGAGGAATATATATAGGCGAAAATGTAAGCCGATAACTCACTGACGAGAAGGAAATATATAGGGACAGTAGCATCATATCTTATGTCTGGAGAGGAGGAGGAAGGATGGGATAAAGGCGTAGTAGGATGATTCGAAAAGACTAGGATGAGAATATTCGGATAATTGATAGCTTGGGAAAAGAAGACTATAACATTCGGAGAAAAGACAAACTTATGAGTTGTAGATAGTTATATTCGAATGAAAATTTACCTCAGAGAAGAAAATGGGTATAATTCCAGACAGCGATCGAGAAAAGATAAGACATAAGAAGTTGGTTTTAACAGCTAGGGGAAAAAAGGAAAAACTTAGACAGAAACTTAGATCAAGAGAACAACTTACTGTAATACACCAAAAAAAAAAAAAAAAAAAAAAAAATATATATATATATATATATATATATATATATATATATATATATATATATATATATATATATATATATATATATATATATATATATATATATATATATATATATATATATATATATATATATTAACTGGTATGCTAGAGAAATAATTGTATTTGGAAAACCTCGATACTTGAAAGAACTGCAGAAAACACCAAACTAGATGTGACAAAAATATGCGAAGGAAAGATGAAAAGGCAGGAGCACTGGAAGTGCCTGATATGCAGGAGGAAATTGTTCAATCATTAGGATTGGAAATTGATAAGGGAGAGAAAACTACGATGACTGAACCTGGCATAAAAAAAATGGGCCACTTTTAACCAGGCGATTGAGATTGAAGAAAATATGTCTTAACACATCATGAGTATTACTGAGATGGAAAAATGTGGAATAGTTATTCATTAGAAGGCGATAAAAAAATGGATGAGCTTGGGATTATTAATGTCATTACAGAAATAAGGAAGGTGACGATTAGTTGTACTGGAAGAAGCAAATAAGAAACAAGTGTAGCCATAAAAATAAAATGTTAGCTGCGTTACGATCAGTTTTATAAATCAAGTCAAAGGAATTTATTGCTAACTTATAAACTCGTGTTTTGGCAACCTCATTAAATCGAACCCAAAATAACTCAACATTTGATTTTTCTGTCGGGCCAAGATTCCATTGTGGCTTCTCTATTCCTTTCATCTCACAGAGCAGGTAATGTATAGCATAAGGCGCAAGATAAAGAGCATTCTTGTGCCGGATCCCAGCGGTCGTTAGTGTGATGTATGGGAAGGTGGGAGGGGAGAGGAGACCCCTCCTCTCCCCTCATTTATCGGTTATTGAGCGATGCTCTCTCCTTCACCTGAACGTTCACAAATCTAACAAAGAAAATTATGCGCTTTCCCGCTGCGCGTAAATCGGCTTCGGGCAGCAGATTTTTCTCTCATGGATTTATTCTTTTCGATTAAAAATTGGAAACATGCTGTGTTTTGTGTTCACTTGGTCTGAACATATGTGATTTACAATTCAACAATGTCGAGCCTTTGGCCAATCTTGATTACTTGAAAATAAGCAAATAATTTTTCAGGGGGGAAAACAAATATTTTTTTATCGTATTCACTAACTGTTGTCATTAAAGCATCACCTGAGCTTGGTTAGATACATTGAACACATGAAAGAAGCTAAGTTTGTTATGAAGTTCATTGGGCTTTATTTGTACAGGGATACTTCAAACCTTTCAAGAGATTACTTCACTTTGATTTAGCTCGATATTTCGATCGTGACTAGATTATACAACCTTTAGGTTACAGGATATAAAACCAAGCCCGGTAATGCCGATGGTGTTTACTTTTGTCATAACTTCAAAGGGGCACGCTCAAAGCTATAGCAGTAGTAATAGTGTAAATAATAGAATAAATAACAGTTTTTTTTTATATATTTTGAGGAAAACTTGACGAAATGTGAATGGCTACTCAGTGTCTTCAGTTTATATATTTTCAAGTAGCTTTGATAGATCTGACAATAATTATTACAGCACCATGTGCTTTAGGTGGGAATAATTTATGTTGAAGTCAGAATTTAATGTTTACATACATGTCATGGATTAAATCATTATATGGATGGTAAGGCAAATATTCTTTCGCTAGATTAGTGTTCATTTCCTAATTATTATTATTATTATTATTATTATTATTATTATTATTGGAGCAAGAGAATAGTTTCAAGATAAAAAAACAAAGGCATGATACAACATAAATAATTTTAGTCTTCAAGTTTGAACATCGTTGAAAGAAATAAGGTAAAAGTATCTAACATAGTAGAGTAGGGAAACTTGAGTGAAGATTTGTAGGGATGACTTGGCCGTCTTAAAACTTTGCGAGGCTGGCTTGGAGGGGTCTTTTTCCCACGGCTTTTAAACTACCGTTGTGCTCTGATGTCACTTTCCAGTACTATCACAAGGCATTTTAAAAGTCACTTATTGTTATTGATTTGTCTTAATACTGCCAACCTATCATTTGTTGGTGATAAATGCCATAGAATTTTTAAAGTTGTTTAATGGTGTACAAAAAAATACCCCTAATGTTGCCATTAACCTCTCCCAACTTTTACTGAATGATCTCCCCAGCGCTGTGTCATATGGCTCAAATTCCATAATTTAAAAATATGCTCAAAAGCCTAGAAATTTGTAATTATTTTTCTAAAGACGCTGACTGGTAATGCTTATTCATTGTCTTGTTAGAACGACTTTATGCTTTTTTTCCCTTAAGACTTTTAAAGGTTCGATTGCCAATATTTCATTTCCTTGGGACATTTACGAGATAGCTAACGGTAGGTTATTATATGTTCCGAGACCCCAAGCATTGCACAACGGCGTAGTTTTTCCTAAGACTTTTAATACTTCTAAAGCTGGTATTATTTGACCCAAAGGTTTCCAAGGATTGCTCTTTGTTACTTATCCTGGAATTGGAAAAATAAATTCCTCGCTGATGCTACCAGCACCAGATTTTCAATATATAACGGGTGTTACTTTTGTTAGAATTTTCTTCAAGTCTCGCTCACTGGTGCAAATCTGCAAGGTCATCAACTCAACCAAGGAAATCATCAAAGAAGCAGTGAAATGGAGTATAGTGCCTTCCTAGCTTTCCCTTTTTGCTCCCTCCCACAACTCCTTGCAACTAAGGTCTGTTTTCTCCACTTGTTCCCAGGGTGTGCCGAACTAAATGCAGTAATACTATACGACTATCATCCTTTTGCACTGAAATGAGTATTTTTTTGGTCTTTATTTTAGTGGATTTTTTTCAAAATGGTTTTCGAAAATATTTTTATTTCCTTATTCTATTTTCGAAGTCTGAATAGGTGGTCATATTTAACCAAGATCAATCTAGTATGGCTCCAAAAGTTTATTCAGAGCGCCACTGCTCGTGAAAGTGGTTTCGTAACACAAAGCAAACAATTCTGAATAATCAAAGTAATTTATAGCGTTACACACTTTTACACGACGCTCCTCATTGGTTGCGGAGTCGCAGGCTTCGAACAAGGCAACATTATTGATTGGCAGATGAGGAACTCAAGCCACGCCCACAACGCTTCTTATTGGCTAAATTTTTCAACCGTGTGTAGTCCCTATTGATTAGTTGATTGGGTGCTGTGGATAATGTCGCATAACGCATTGTTTGTTGGTTTGAAACAAACATTTTCATTTCGATTGCAGAAGAGCGTGGAAGAAGAAATCGAGATTGGATGAATTTATTGAAGGAAATGTCTTGCCTTATTCGCTACATATCAAACCTTTAGGATCAATATAACATAATATATTCTATATTGATTGAAGATCTTTACAAATATATACATGTATATAATATCCTATCATGACTTCAGATGTTTTGAGTTTTCTTTATTCACGAATAAATACTTCAATAGTTGGAATTAATTTTCAAGATTCTTGATTTAAGATAGTGTTCGTGGCCCTACCATAGTTCAATTATATGTGGGTGTGTCAGTCCTAACACTCACATCTTGTAAAATTCAAATCAAATAAATGGGCTTATATAGATGCCAACCAGGGTTGAAGGTTGGTACCTAATTCGTATGCCAGACAATCACTATTAGTCTTCATAATGTAATCTCTTTGTTGAACAGGTTGACATAAGTCTCTCTTCATAGTTTATATATGACATGTATTTTAACGCTGTTACTGATCTTAAGATATTTTATATCTTTGACTCATTAGTTCTCATATATAGTTTATTTCCCTTCTTCATTGGGCTATTTTTCCCTGTTGGACCCCTTAGGGTTATAGCTTAGCTAGTAATAACAATCATATCTATGTTGATAAAGTCACATCTGTTAATCTTGCATTATCAAATAAAATTTTTATTGAACATGATATTTATTACATAGTTCTTTAATCGGATAATTGATTATATTCTAAATATATTTTCATTGCGACAGTTTACTGATAAATTTGAGCATCCTTAGATGTTGGGCAACTTTCCGTTTTTAAATGGAATGACGTTGATTGCACTGCTTAAAAAATAAATGACTATCAAATTCTGAATTGACTGGACTGTAGCCTATAGCCAGAATGCCTTTTTTTTCGAACCCGTCTCCGTAGCCTTTTATAAGTGAGGTGTCTAGTCAATCAGCGCGTCACCTACGCATGCTCTTGCACACATTAGGATGGTAATAAAACTCCTGTAATAACACAGAGCCATTTGCATGCTCACTCTGTTATTAAAGGTATATATCCCTTCATAAATGAATAGGTATCGTTCGCTATTATAGCCCGTTGCTTGCCTAAACTGTAGCGTTGGGCTTGCGTGTCACGGGCGGTATTCGTTTTATCTTTCTTCTTTTCTTTCTTAAGTCTCTCTTAGTAATTGTATTGGTAGTTGTTTATTCCACTACCTATTCTAATTCAATCTGTTCATGTTAATAAGGTATCATTATTGTTGGTAATTACAAATTACTTAGAAGTTAATTATTTTAAAATTATTTTATAAATTAATTGAACACCCTAAAATCAAACAAGCAATATTAGCGAGTAAACTAATTTACAAAACTCTTTTAAAGAAATTTATCCTACCATCATATAATCAGTATAACAATGAACGAGATGTCCTATCCCCAATCCTTGTAAAAAAAAAAAAAAAAAAAAAAACTCCCTCCCTTGGGGAGTGGGCATAGATTCCAGGGGAGGGGTTAGTTTAACACGCACTCGGGCGTTCTTTCACATGCAACCAGGGACTCACCTTTTGAATACCGACACAGGAAGTATCTTAACGAAGAGGCGATAAAATGCCTTTACATAATGTGTATTAACGTCGTTGTTATGTACATCTCGAAGTATTTTCCCTTGATAAGCTTCGTCTTAAAATCATTAATTATTATTTTTTTCTTAATGGGATATTATTCCACGTTTCTTTCCTTCTCGCAATTGCATGATAGGTCATATTGATTTCATGTGCCGTAATTGTTTTGGGATCGAACAACTGTTTAGTGCTACTCGTTTGATACAGATTATTCGCATACTACCTTTCAAAGGGTTTGTTAATATTTTTCTCTACTTGTGAAATATAGTTCTTTATGATTGTTGGCTTGACAACGTCCACTGTGTTATTTGTTTTAAAAAATTATACCCTTCCTTGAGTAGATAGTTTCCCATCTACTTAGATCGCATGTCGTTCAGTTTAGACATGCCACTAAAAGATAAATACATTATTTTATTCTTGGTAATTTTCAAGTAATCAAGGTAATTTACTTTTTATAACTGCCTTGGCATATGCGTTTCAAGTTAATTATATTTGAATAATTAATAAATCAATAAGCCCTGTAAATCCATTACAGCAAGTTTTATAAGAAAGTCATAATTCAAATGTACTGTGCAGCAGGCGTCGGAAGCATTAGGCATTTCTTTGCAGCTTGACCATAAAATGTCATTCCACATTAAAAGCCAAAAATAAGTGAGACTTGCATAAGGCAGGAAGTAATTAAAAAAAGAAAAAGGATTTTTAAGGCGTTTGGAAGGTAACGATAAGATTGATATGATTTTGAATTAGAATACACACATTCTGCCCCCAGTCATCTACTTGATAGTATGGAAAGGAGATTTATTTATGGAAATAGACATTTTAACATTGAAGGACATCTTCAGTCTCCAAACATATCCAACCTGACACCAGATCCTGCCAAGGGTTGAGTGTTATTTCAGGTATACAAATATTTACCACAGAAGTCAACACTGATTTCAAGGAGGAAGGTACAAGGATAGTTTATAAAGATAAATACATTTACATTCAACTGTAGTTTATTTTCTAACATGGCATAACTGCCTAGTCTTTATAAATTGTCAATAGAATTCATAAATGCATATTTATACTGAATCTGTTATACATAATAACATTAATTCAGATTTATAGCTGATGCGCAAGGCAGTTAAAATATAGTTTAGATATATTGGTGCACTGGGCTTAAAAGGCAGCCGATCGTACATGGGGGGTGTGAAAGATTGAAAAAAATATATTTCAAACGCTTAATACTACCGTCGTACCTTATAACAAGGACATGAATAGGTTTGTTAATATCATGGCCTTTTCTTGAAATAACTCTCTCTCTCTCTCTCTCTCTCTCTCTCTCTCTCTCTCTCTCTCTCTCTATATATATATATATATATAAATATATATATATCTATCTATCTATCTATCTCTATCTATTTATCTATCTATCAATATATATATATATATATATATATATATATATATATATATATATATATATATATATATATATATATATATATATATCCATGTTTTCGGTTTGATATAGAACGTTAAATTGTAGTTGAAATTGGGTCTTTATTCCGTAACAAATCAAGTTCTCCTTGACGCCTCTCTCTCTCTCTCTCTCTCTCTCTCTCTCTCTCTCTCTCTCTCTCTCTCTCTCTCTCTCTCTCTCTCTCTGTAATCGGTTCTCTTATATAAGAAATTTTCTCTTTCTCATGAGTCGTCACGTACATAACTATTAAAAACATAGACTGATATTTGGTGTTTGAGCTTAACATCATATATTTACTCATGATAAATATTGGTCTAACACTCGGCGGACAACCTGTTACATTCACAATATTGTAGTTTAAAATGAATTAGTTTTCTGTCTTGTCACATGCATTAGCATACGTTTCATAGTCCACATTTATTATAATCTTGACTAATATGACTTGAAGCGAGGTACAGATATTCTCTCTCTCTCTCTCTCTCTCTCTCTCTCTCTCTCTCTCTCTCTCTCTCTCTCTCTCTCTCTCTCTTCGTTGACAAGGCCACGTTCTTTATCATGAATATTATAAAATTTTTCCTTGTGGTAGCATTTTGAACACCGTAATAATACCATTTGATTCCTAATATTGACGACTAATGTCTGAGACATGAAGTAAATCTAGTCAGTTGTGAAGCAAAGCATTTTTCCTTGCAAAAAGCCCTACACACACGTAAAAATATCATTGGGCAATGATAATAACAGGGAGTCGGACACCGATATGACTAATATATGAACATCGGGGAGTTTCACACACGGCATGTAGGGAAGGACACGAAATGAATAGCGAAACTCCGTGTGAAGTACGTTTATATCACTTAACTAAAACATAAAGAAAATGTTCCAGGGTAAATCAAAAGCCATCAGTTTTTGTAGCATTAGCTATAGTGTAATCGTGAGGTTATATTTTATTAGTTTATAATAATTTTCTTATTGAAATCAAATCAACGTATTGTAAAAAGAAAAATTAGTAGTAAATGGAAGTAACCCCATTCTTAGACGTTCCGCTATAATTAGTTTACCACGAAGTGACAAGTTCTATTCTATCTCATGTAATTCCGAGCTAAAATAATTTGTAGGGATACAATCTTGACCATCATCATATGAATCATAAAATATATTCAACTATCAAGATAAATCACATTTGAGACGTCACTAATACTGGAAAGTGATTCTGAATCACAATAGGTATTGCAGCAGTTTTAGGTCATGAAAAGTGTATTATTAAAATATTCCTCTACCGTGTACCAATTCCTGTTGGAAACTTAATGGACTGCATTACATGCATGGTACACCGTAACATTAGTCATGTCACACTAATTTCAGTTACAAAATAATATTCTCTTGTACACATTCATTTCACATGCAAAAATAATTCTCAATAAGATATCCATTTACCTTGAAACGAAGATGCCAAACGACGTATTAATATCATATCAGATGCAATGAAAAGTAGGAGTTACTTAATTTAGGAGACTTCGAGTATTATTATTCGTTAAGCAAATAAATTAGTAGTGCGTACAAATACAAGAGGGCATTGGCTGATAGAGAAGGGGGGGGGGGGCAGAGGAATAAGGGAGGTATGAAACCCATAACAAGGATGAAAGCTTTTTTGTATGATGGTAATTGTTGACTTATGGTGGCATTGTTGGCTCTTTTTAATTTTCTGAAAGAAAGTTAACAAGACATCTTTACTGGAGGAGAGAATATAAAAGAATTGAAACAAATTTCTTGTTAGGACTAGGAATATCATGTGTCGATGTGTATTTGCTTACAAACATTTACTCAAACGTTAACGTAACAGAAATTATTTTTTTCTTGCCGTAAAAGTTATTCGACTGAAATAAACAGGATGAATATTATAAACTCGACCAACGTAAATAGATTTGCCATCGTTATAGAGTTATTTGATTCCGTAGGTTAAAAGTATTCAAATTAATCGTAGGGAACTACAAAAACTAAATCTTTCTCATTGAATTACAATAGCTACTGGATAGAATTAATTGGAAAAAGAGGGCCGAGCACAGCAAAACCAGTAATCTGTGCAGTGTGAAATAAACCTTTCAGCAGGTGGAGTCGAGCTTTCCGTTGAAAAATGAAAACTAAATACAGTTGTGTTGCATCACTTGCATCAGTTGTTTTATCTTGCGAGTAAAACTACACAATCAATCAATCCAGCATTTTCTCATTCTTAGTCTCTTATTATTACTCTTTTTATTTTTCAATTCAAAGTCGTAAATGATGATATATTGGAATTGCACTGACACTAACTCATCCAATTATCGTAAAAAAATAAACGGACCGATTATTCTTTAACACACTATTGTTGGTAACGTTAGGCTTAACTTTTCACACTTTAATTCACTGGCTAAAGGCTGAACATTTACGAATTTAATATTCTTCAATCGATTGGGTGTCGTGGAGTTTAAACGAGTTAATACTTGAATTGTAACAATAAAATATTTAGATCGTTTAATTTTTATTAGCAGGCATGAACTCGGCACTTCGTTTCAATTGAATTTCAGCATTTGGTCTTTTTAGTCAACAACTATTTGAAAGTACAGTGTTTCAATACCAATTTATTGCTTTATTATTTTTGGCTAATTACATATTTTATTGCTCACAAACACACACACACACACATATATATATATGTATATATATATGTATATACACACACACACACACACACATATATATATATATATATATATATATATATATATACACACATATATATTACAAGATCTTAAAGCACTCATGGCATCAGCTGTATTAAAGCAACACTTTTTTTCATCTTACTTTATATTTTCTTATCTTCATGGATACAATTTTGAAGGGAAACTGCTGTCTTAAAGTAATTGATGCCACAAGTTCTATAGTGTGTGTATATATATATATATATATATATATATATATATATATATATATATATATATATATATATACATATATATATATATATATATATATATATATGTATATATATACATATATATATATTATATATATAAATATATATATATATATATATATATATATATATATATATATATATATTATAGTGTGTATGCATTTAATGTTGATTTTCATCTACCACAGCATCATGTCATTACTTTGGAAACCATTCGACAAGCATTTCATCGCAAGTCATGAATCAAAGATGGGGACTGGATGAATAATCGCCGGGCGGATGATGATTCAGAGAAAGCTAATAAAAAGAGAAAAAAAAATCTACCACTGTTTTGTAAGGTCGTGGAGTTCGAGGGTACAATTTACCAAAAAATAGAGATGAAATGAGAGAGAGAGAGAGAGAGAGAGAGAGAGAGAGAGAGAGAGAGAGAGAGAGAGAGAGAGAGAGAGAGAGAGAGAGAATTAAGAAAAGATGTCTTTCGTGGTACATATTATAGCAGCACAGATAGTAGTCGTAGTCGTAGTAATAGTCGACGTAGTAGTAGTAGTAGTAGTAGCAGTTCAGGAACAAAGCAATACCCAGAAGCGACTATAGCAAAAGGGGAGGGAGGGAGAGGGAAGATAGAAGGTCTGGGGGGAAGGGGAGGACTTGCAACGCCCTCCATATTGATCAATGTTTGGGGCCCGAACGCTGCGCTACCTTCCTTCCTCTGCCCTAGAGCTTGTGGTAAGGGGGAAGGCAATGGAAAAGATGGAAGCTTTAAGGATGGGGGAGGGGGGGTTAGAGCTAGGGACAACAGGGATGAGGGAGATTATCCTCACCCCCTAATTTCGTATGGTACCACAGAATATGAGAATGAAAAAGGTGTTAGCCAGACCTGGTGCGTAGAATGTATGCAAGGCACAAATGTCTTGATATCGATTCTACCATGTTAGTTAGGGTTATGCAAGTTGCATCTTCGCCACAGAGAAGGCAGGATACAGATAGCATTCAAAGCACTGGACTCGCTTCAAACCTTGCCAACAAACATGCCATTTATTTACCAAAATTTTCGTGCAATTACTTATTATAAAGGAAATTTGATTTAGAGTAGATGACTTCATTATTGGTGGTTTCGTTTCTATGTTTAATACCCAAGAATAACAAAAACGATGATGGTAATTGTTTTTCTTATTTTCTGTATTACTCTTAATAATAAAATATTTATATTTGTAGGTTGTCATGAATTCTAAAATATTATTATGCCAATAATATTACTATAAATAGTTTAATATGTTTTAAGGGAATCATAGTATTTCCTCTGTAATTGTATCACGATACAACCTTGTTTTCATATTTCAAGAACTGAAATTTTGAAACTTGATTCAAAGGATTTTACCAAGTCTGCAAAGATGCTGTCCCAGTTAAAAGCACATATTTATGGATTTTAGTAACAAGCAGTTTGTATATATTTTTGAATGAGAGTTATTAGAGCAAGATGGGGAGAGGTTTTAACATGGCTAATCCTACCAAATGTGAAATGAGCCATAATTTATAATCATGGTTTTCTTACAATTAAGTATACACGTACATATATCTATCTATAAGTAAACTACTAGTCATTTTCACTAGATATATATGAATTATTAATAGCCATAATGACATCGTACTTGAATCCAAGTGGGAGATGGAATCTCTCTCTCTCTCTCTCTCTCTCTCTCTCTCTCTCTCTCTCTCTCTCTCTCTCTCTCTTATATATATATATATATATATATATATATATATATATATATATATATATATATATATATATACACGAAATTTTAAGGAAAACACTGCGTTGGAGTTGGTACGTTCGCATTGTTAGTGATAAGGATGGACTCACAATTATCACTAATAAGACTTTCGTCCTTAGACTTTTCCTTTCGTGGCTCTAATGCATATTTTACGCTCATTTACGTGTCGTTTATTGTGATTTCTATACACACACATATATATAATGTATGTATATGTGTGTGTGTCTGTGTACCTAGAGAAAAATATGACAGAATCAATAGGAATGCAATGTGGAGTGTGTTGACATAATGTTATAGATGATTTTTTTTATAAATCATTTTTTTTTTTTTAACAATAGAAAAGAAGCGACGGTTAGTGACTATGATAAGGAGCCAGGTGACTGCTTAGCTGTGGAACAAGTCTGAGAAAAGAGTTTGTAATGTTTCTATGGTTGGTCATCACTTTTGTCGATGAAGTAATGTGAGAAGTAAGAGAAAGAACTGTAAAGTCATGGGATAGGAAATTTGGTTTTGAATTGGTTGTGGGATGATTGATGTCTTCAAGTGACAGTGTGCAGATTTGTGAAAGTGAGGAGAAACTGCGGAAACTAGTAAAGTAGATCCTGGAAATATTTCCTGGAGGAAAGAATTAATAGTGAATTTGAGCAAGAGTAACTAAATGAGGGTAAAAGAAAACCGGGAAGATCACAGTAAGAAATGTTAGTATGAATGGTGTCTAAATGGAAATAGTTAATTCACAGAAAATATCTTGAAGTAAATACAACCAATGATGGCAAGATGGGAGAAGAATTGTGTCACAGGTAAAGCAAGAAACGTAGCCTGGTGATTACTAAAGACTGGGAAGAGGCTCCCAATTATTGGTGGAAACCTTGGTGGAAATGTATAAAAGGAATGGGGAGTCTACTTTCTTTTATGGTAGTGAAATACGTATATTCAGTTCAAATGAAGGAAAAGGATTTAAATTGAGGAGATGAACTATTTACTTTGTATTTGTGGCATGAAAAGAATTTATAAAAGTGGGAGAGGTGAAGTACAAGTAGTGAAAATTTTGGCATTGGTGTTTTTAGGTATTTTTGCCCCGAGGAAAAAAATAGTCGCCACTTGGTTAGGGGTTAAATTTTTCAACAGAACGTTGGTTGGAGGAAGGAGGAGAGCGAGACATAGAAAGGGCTGTATAGATGGATATAAGATGTATTAGTAGGTAAGGACCTTGATATCTAGGAAGTACAGAGGTTCGTGTAAAATTGGGTGGAAGGTGTAGTGTGTATAGAGAGGCTTCATGCCCTAATAATAAACATATTACATTAGTCTTATCGCACTGGGGGATTCATCTACGATTCAACAGTTTCCTGATGAATGCAAGGCACAGTTTCTTCTAACTAAACACACACACTATATATATATATATATATATATATATATATATATATATATATATATATATATATAAATGAGAGGGATTTTTAAAGCTAGTCATATATATATATATATATATATATATATATATATAAATATATATATATATATATATATATATATATATAAAAATAAATGAGAGGGATTTTTAAAGCTAGTCTATATATATACATATATATATATATATATATATATATATATATATATATATATATATATATATAAATGAGTGACTTTAAACCTATTAAGAGGTTTAAAATGCACGTTTCCTCAAGAGATCCATTCATGTTGCTCATGGTGAAGTCTAGACCTTACCCAGTCCATCTCCCCCTTCCTTCCTGGTAAACAGTTGAAGATAACCATATGTCGAAGGTCATCTGTCTGCCCAAGCCATTGTTGCAAACTCGAAAGGAAATCTTCAGAAGTCCTGGACCTTATTGATCGATGTTAGGGCAAACCCACTGCAGTACTTTCCTACCCCCCTTCCTTCGTTCCTTCTCCTAACCATCCTCTCTCTTCTCACGCCCCTCCCCAACCTCCTCCATTCACTATCTGGCCCCTTACCGTCTCCTAGTCCCCCATCCATGAACCGTCTGTGGTGAGCGACCAATCCCCTGCCCTCCTCAAGTTGATAGGGTCACGATAGGTCCTTTTCCAAGACGGATAGATCAGTCGATACCGCGGACGGTCGAGTTTACGTGTCAGGAACTTGGCGCTCCTGTTTTTCTGTCTATTAGTTTCAGTTTAGTTTTAGTTTATAAACAAATGATAACGAAATTAAATATGGATATAAGTTAAAATTCTGTCATATTGACTACTTTTATAAATTCATTTAATCCCGCTAAATCTTTTTTTTTTTTTTTTTTGCTACATGCCACAGACCATTCAAACTATATTAGGCCTTTATTTGTTATTCAGATAGCGCACTTTTCTTTCCTACATGGGTTTAATGAATTACTCTTAATAGGTGTCCAAGTGACATTTCTTCCAATTCTCGCACATGCACGTTTTCTCCCTTACTCTCTCATAGTTTGTTTCTTTTGTACGTAAGGCGAGCCAAGTAAGGAAAAAAAGGAGGCTAAAACTTGCTGGATCAAGTAAAATAAAAAATAAAACTTGAAGAAGTACAATCTAGGATATGAATGCATTTGAATATGTCCCTTTCCTATAATCAGCAATTGATAAAATACAAGTTTTCTACGGTATACGTAGTTACGATAGTTCACATTTTTAAATAGTTTTAATTTAAAAATTACGGACAGGAATTACGATATTAATATTAGAGTGCTTAGTTTTATTATCCATTTTCTCAGGTAGCAATTATTTATTAACAACAGCTAATGTTGAGAATTTTTTTTCCAGACTTGTATGTATTTTCAGTATGTGGGTTAGAAAAAAACAAACATTCTTTCATTTAATGTTTATACGCCGAGGCAATATTTCCTTCATTATTCAAGTTTGGAAAATGAGATAACCATCGATGTTGTTATCATTACAACTACTATCACTATCTTTTTACGGATTTCGATAGAGGCTAAACAGCTCAAGTCGTTAATATTCAAACATGTATTAGTGCTCATGAAACGTTTATGCAGGCAAAGACAAAGCAGTTCTTTTTCAAATTAACTGTAATCGGTTCCTATTGAAAAATCCCTTATCTATTTATTAATCATTATCAAAATTGGTTTGAATGTCATCCTGCATCAGTCTCGGTAGCAGGTTCACTGGTGAAATGACTGTGACTAGGTCACTAGAAGGAAGAAGAAGCACTTGCAGCGTTTCCGAGTGGACACCTTCGTTCGCACGTGGAATGAGACTGGAAATGATCCCTTTGTTGAATATGAACCAGTTCGAATCTCGAGTTACTTCCGTTGTTTCCCTTAAGCTCCCCTTTTAAAAGAAGCTTACGGACATAGAGCTGTAGGGGAGTCGAAGAGAGAGCGAGGCCACGTGAGAGGGGAAGCCCCGTCAGTTTTGTAGGGTAGTGAGGGATAAAGAGGGGATGGAAGGCGATTTGCGACTGCAGGTGCCATAGACATAAATAAAGGCCAGGAGGGGGGATTCCTATAACCCCCTTTAAGGAAAGGTTTCTCTTCAAATGACGTTACGCACCAAACTCTGTAGTATTTTCATCCTTCGCTAGTCTTAGTACCTTGTCTTAAATTTAGATATAATAATTGTCGAATACTTGTGCAATCTACAAAAATCCTAATAAGTTGCAGTGATTTTTTTGGTTTTTTATTTCCCTTAAAATGTTTCGTTTTAAGTCGTATATATGAAATAATCTCTCCATATATACATATATAGGCGCGTATATATATATATATATATATATATATATATATATATATATATATATATATATATATATATATATATAAATATAAATATATATTGTTGAACTCACCTAAATACAAAGCGCAGACCCAACTTTGCAGAACTTGCCGACCAAAAGACCGTAGGTAAAATTAATTGAATAATTAGGTCTAAAGTGGTCAGTGTAAAGATGGTCAGTGTTAAGAGTTGCTTAGCATTAGTGTTTTCAATTCTAAAATAAAGTTAACATTTGTTATTTGGAACTGAACGCACACTACCGCATTAAATGATTATTAAAGAAAATTACAATATACGTTCTGATGGATTTAATGCGAGGAATAAACATGAATGTCTCAAGAAATAACTTTCAAAACGCTTGATAACATTAACGGTACTTATTATGATTACATGAACGCTTACATTGAATATAGATGTGTAAGAATTTTCTTTAGACTGAATGTACATGCACACATATTTCGGGCCGCGACCACTTTTAAAGTTTAAAGTCCGCTCGTGAATGGCAGAGGCAAGGGACAATGACAGTTCCCTAGAGACTGACCAAATGTACATATGATCAGACCTATAGGCTCTCCAAAACCCCCATTCGTCTCTCATAAGGATAGTGAGGTTGCGAGCTTGAGCGGGACTCGAACCCAAGTCCAGCAATACACAGACAGGGATACTTCCAATAGCCCACCACAACCTTAGAAGAGAAAAAAGAAAAGAAGAAAAAGAACTCATTTAGCCAAGAGAGGGGCCCATAATTGTTAATTTAGTCGTCATAATATTATGAAAAACTTTTTTTTTGGTAAAACGACATTTTGCTCCTTATAAAATACCAGTTAATCTCGTGAGAAAAAAAAAGAGAATTTCACATCTTCTTGTGAGGTTACATTCGAAAATTCACTCTCTATTTTCTGCGGACTCCTTGGTTATTTTGTTTGATTTTGTAGCCATTCTCATCCTGAGGGAATCCTACAGTATAACCGTTGCGCTTTCCATTTGTCTCTCTCTCTCTCTCTCTCTCTCTCTCTCTCTCTCTCTCTCTCTCTCTCTCTCTCTCTCTCTCTCTCTCTCATATACGTACATTGATTAGTAAGTGGCATTTCACAACACAGCAATAGGATAATTTCCAAAACTCTTCACATATTTCTTGCAACAGATTAACATTTAAATACTTCGGGGATAAACATTTTATAGACGATGATTATAATTTAAAAGCAGTATATCAGTGATATAACCGTATTAACAGCATACTGTATTTCTTGAGATTAATGAGTATTCAGTAACGCACTCATTCTCTGCAACTTCACTGGTGCTCCTTATGCCAAGGTAAATGCAAACTGTTTACGGTTCGCTTGTGTCTAGTGACCTCCCTTTGGTATTCCCTCCCTTTGTAGCGATACGCCCTTTTTCTCTTTATTACCTGTTCCTTCTGTCTTGCATCGCAGCGCCCTTTTGAGAACCTTTACTCTCCCTTCTTCCCCCTTCGCTGGGGACGTTCACCTCGGCCATTCACTTCCTTCCTCTCTCTCTCTCTCTCTCTCTCTCTCTCTCTCTCTCTCTCTCTCTCTCTCTCTCTCCTTTCGTCGAGCGCCTTCTCCCTCCTGTAGTGCCCTCCACATCTGCTGTAGCACCCCTTCCCGGCCAGTATTGATCGTCCCCCCCAGGCATCCCTGCAGCCATATTGATCTCTTCGCCGTTGCCATGGTTACCTCAAGACGGGTCGGATTGGTTTAAAAATTCCCATAGATGGTATCGGGCTTTCCCCCTCGTTTGCCCAAGCTAGAAATTGTGCAGGCAGATAACAAGGTCGATAGCGTAGAGGGAAAGTGGGGGGAGGGGAAGGTTGCTCTTTATATTTATAGTTTTGGTTAGAGATACCGTCGTTATCTCTTCTCTCCCCAATCCTGTCCCTAGCTTTCCTTGTTCCTACACAACCTTTCTCCCGAGAGACATTTTAAGACAACCGAATGGCAAGATATCGACGTCGAGCTTTGAGAGAGAGAGAGAGAGAGAGAGAGAGAGAGAGAGAGAGAGAGAGAGAGAGAGAGAGAGAGAGAGAGAGGGGGGGGGCAAGAAGCTTTACACTGATCTCGCTTTGATTTTCTCATGAGGAGTTTTACCCTTATCACCACCCTCCAACTCCACAAGATTTCCCTTCCTTTTTTTTTTTCATTTTTTTTTTAAGACCTTGATGAAGCGTCTGTCAGATCTTCAATTTTTTTTTTTTTCGCTATAAATCTTTTGGGTAAAACACTATGACGTATTCGTCAGTATTGCAATTAGATTGATGATATGAAATCATATTTATAAAACGTGAGTGTGGAGGGTATGCCGTTATCTCAGATATATTCGTAATGTAGAAGATAGTAATTTTTCACGGATAGAAAATGGCAAAGACATTATAAACAGTGTCGTGTCCATTCTGTTATTTTGCTCTTTGTGTCCTATTGAGTAGTAGCAAAGAACACCACGTTTACACTTAACTGTTGTCTAGTTTGGGTTTCTACTTGCGCTTTTATAGCCGCCAGTTTTATCTGTATTGAGTTCATTAGTTTATACATTTTGGAAAAAAAAAATAAGTGATTTATCTTTGTATTTCTTGTTATAATTAGGGAATGATGCAAGTCTATTTACTTGTTTAGAAAATTACTATCTTTGCATTGATTATTATTATTCAAAAAAATTCTGGTGTACAACATTTACGTTTAACTCGAAAGTTGTGGTTATGCCCTTTCGTGAAATTTTTCTTCCAAGGGTTTGGTCCCATTTTAATTGATTTTATATTTTTCAGAGAAAAACATTAGGTTTTCTTCAGGGTTATGTAACCTCTACTCAGTTTTCTAAAAAAAATGCTCTCGACACCGAGTATAAAATTCATATCTGAAATATTTTTCCGAGTCGTGTTTATTTATTTATTTTATTTTTTTTTTTTTTGAGGGGACGTGTAATGCTTCGAAGAGATGCTTTACTATTTCAGATTTTTTTAGCCACTCTAAATTTCATTAGAGTAGATTTCATGCGAATGCCCATTGATTGTAGTTAGCAAAATGTATTACTTAAATATCATTCTTTTCTTTTCTTCCAGAGTGGGGAATCAACTCCAGGACCATCGGGTGAAAGTCAAGGGAAAGGTGAGTTTTCGTCTATTACTCTTGGTTTCGATGATTGCTGTTTTCATTATTGGTTATACTGTGCAAAGCGGATAGGAAGGATAGCTAGCAATATGCAGTAAAAAGAGAATATTACGCTGTTAATAACTAGTAAAATACAAAATCGACCATTTTAAATGAAATTAATTTTTACTTAAATATTTGGCCACCTACACGAGCTATATACCGATGCCAATAAAATATATATAACTTATGATTACAGTATATAATTGGAGTGTATACTCTTATTAACTAAAGACATCTGAAAGTTATAGTTTCTTCAAGACACGTGATGCTCAAGCAAAGAAGTTGCATCTCGAAGAGAATGAATGCAAGATAATAATTCCAGCGTTGATAGGTTGGAAACTGTGAAAAACTTGTGGCGAATCTATATTGCAAATATTTAAAGAGGTCAAAACCATCTTTTTGGAGAACTGAAAAGGTCAAACTGCTATTATGAAGTTGAGAAAGGTCAAAACATTAGAATGGAAATGCTCTGATATTTTGACAAACATAACAAATACATATGTAAGATTTACTGTCATTCTGGCATGATATAAGGAATCCCCCAAAATAGGCCGCATATCTCCTGAAGGTGATTTAAGATAAAATAATTATGTTAAAATTTGAAAATTGTTATAATATATTGCGTTTTTTCTTATCAATATTGCTATTTTACGTTGGAACTCAAAATTTCCCATCTTTTTTTCTATCTAATGAAATTTAAGTTGACTGTGTGAGTGAGGGCCACCATAGAAATCGAAGTGAACTTCTGGATTCATGTTGCTCTTGAATTTATTGCTTCAGATAAACGAATGTGATCTTAATGTTTAAACGAATGAATTTCGCGTTATATCCCCTGGCTAATTGGTCACATTGAGATATTAGTTACATAGAGTTACGAGAAAATCTGTTGCAAGGACATATTTTGATCTCGGTACGTTTGCTTTTCACTGCAAAGTTGTAAACAACCAGTAACATCAAGTAATATAATAGCAACCGGAGTATGACTTCATATTATATTTTACAAGAATTGACAAGAATCGCTCCTACAATAAAAACAGTATTAGGGTTACAGACTGGTTTTCCTTGGATTTTCAACAACCACTGCTTAGTAGAAAAACGTGGCTATTCTCACATCTTATAACAGTATTCTTAGTATCTTAAAACATGGGGAATTGTGTTAAGTGTGTTTTTCATATATTTAGATTGCACAGTTCCACTTCGTGCATATTTTATTTGTTAAGAGTGTTTCCAAATTTATGCAATACAAAACTTTGTGATAAAAATCGTTTCAACTCCCGAATATTAGACTAATGTTTGAATTTTTCTTTCATTTACAGAGGTGACGAGGTTGCCACAAGAAGAACAAGAGAACACGAGGGATTCTCCTGGTTCAGGTGAGTGATAGAGTACTATTATAAATAATTAACTGTAGCAGGATGTACCTAGTAAATTCCTATTGCATTGCAGATTCATTTCATTTGAAAAAAAAGGAATCTATCATACTGATATTCAAATATTTTAAGCAATCTCTGTTTTATTTTTAATATTCCCATTATTATAATAGCTTTTATTAGGTTATTCCTGATATAAGAGTTTTTGAAATTACAATGTATTTACTGATAATACAATTCAATTGCTATGCTACATGAGAAATTATTTAATAACTATGCTATATCCAAAAACATATCCACTTTAATAACTAATTTTCCACAAACATTCATATATGACAGCACATGTTACAATTTTTTGTTTGTTAAAGTATCAATATTTATTCAGAAGTAAGCAATTATCGAGATTGCGGCATCTGATACAATCTTGTAAAGCCTCTTATAGTAGTAGTAGTAGTAATAATAATAATAATAATAATAATAATAATAATAATAATAACAATAATAATACTAATATCAATAGTATTAACAATAATAGGGACCTATCAGCATCACCATCCACTTTGTTTAGTTCATAATTAAAATTATCACTAGTACTGTATTTTTCGTAAATTTAATCATACCCCCTTTGTTCCTGTATAACCCTTAAATATGTAGTGTATACATCGTATTTTGCAACATTATCATCATTGTTTGCACAAAGTTGGTTTTGTTCTAGTGTCCTGTATTTCATCTTATAGGGCATATTTGATTGTCATAGTTTAGCTCGCAAAATATTACGATACCTTGTAATAAAAACCGTATGAAAGTCTTTAAAGTACATCGCACACTATTGACAAAAATAGAATTTTGATTGGAAAACTGGTCTAGGTCAAACACACACAAACATCACGTATATATATATATATATATATATATATATATATATATATATATATATATATATATATATATATATATATATTATATATATATTATATATATATTATATATATATATATATATATATATATATATATATATATATATATATATATATATATATATATATATATATATATATATATATATATAAAGACCAATTTGATGCCCTAGAATGTACTTAAACATTAATGGATAATATTCGTACGAAATATAATTCTGTTTAAGTCTACAGTATTTCAGTTGCAGATAAACTGCCAAATATAAAATAAAAAGGCTAAAAATTAAGACCAATAACAACAGTATGAAAGCAAAATCAAAATGAATTACCAATCTATACCACAGTTGCATAACGAAGTATTCCTTGTAACCGAGGAACGACGTTAATTAAGAACCGAGCTGTAAGAGCAAGCTAATGGAGGCCTTATAATCCGGTGTATGGTAGGGGCTGCACTCATTAGCTGCTCATGAACTGAGAAATAACTTTTTTTCTCTTGCACAAAAGTGTTTCTCAAAAACATAATCCGTATTAATGTTGTAGTGATTAGTTAAGCCTAAAACGTAATCGCTTCTGGTAAATGCAACGTAGCCTACTTTGTTCGTGGCAATTCATTGTGATGGAATTTAATATGTTTTGTAAATTATTCTTAATCATAGAATTACTAAATTCACCTATAAAGTTTATTCATAAGTTCATAGGTTTATCCTCAAAGTAAACACGGATTAAACACCTGCAACCTCATATATACTATATATATATATATATATATATATATATATATATATATATATATATATATATATATATATACTGTATATATATATATATATATATATATATATATATATATATATATAAATATAAACATAAACGGTTTATAAATTAATACACACATACATACATACATACATACACATACATACATATATAAATATATATATATATATAATATATATATATATATATATATATATATATATATATATATAATATATATATATACAGGTAGAAAAAAACATAAAAAAAATAAGACTTGAAAGACTTTTGGAAACGTAGTGAGTACTATCTTTTCAAATCAGCTCCATAACACCACCATATATTAATGGCTTACATTAATGTATATAGGTGTTGGAATAATTTCATTTAGAAAATTGTTTAATGTGGTAACGATTTTACTACATGATTTACGAATTATTTTTACATAAATAGAATAAGTGTTTTAAGGAGGCTGCATTATGCCCTCTATGACTGTCTATACAGACAATATACTATTTAGTGGAATTTGTTTAAATGGCATCTTCTCTGAGTTGTTGTGCCATGCGTTGTCTTCAAGATCCACTCGAGTATCGATAGATTTTAAGCAAAATACATAAAAAGGAAATTAACTTTCATTTTGTAGGGGGTAAACCGAGATGAAAATTCCGCGGACGCGAACGTAAGACAATTAAGAAACAAATTGCTAAAAATTGACTGTTTTTTATCTTCATCTCTAGAAATATATGTTTATCTTGATAGAGGAATACATTGTAACCATTTATTCATTATATTCGCCGTCTTTTATGATTAAACCTTGTAGATATTTACTTTTCACAAAAAATATCCCGACCTTATAGAAGACAAATAAAATGTGGGAAGAAATCAGGAAAGACGAGGTAAGAGAAACTCCAGATCCTGTAATGCATGGATTCCTAGATGGTGATTTTTCTCTATTTATTGATTGCTTCATGATTTTCTCCATAAACGTTATTGCATTCGTATACTTATTTTATTTTCAATTTTATGTATTCGTATCTTCATTTTTCATTATTTTCTCATTTTGTATGGTGTCTCTTCGTTTTCTTTATTTTTTATCTTAATTATCTTGAGCCTGCGAAAATGACTTTGATCATTTTTAGAATGCTGTGATCATGATTACTTTCTCTTCCGAAGATTTATCGTCATTTTCGCATGACTCACTCATCTTTCCATTTAATGCATTCCATGCATGGGACGATTTATCATAAATGCATCTATCAAAATAGCTCTGTGAGATGAGCGTGTCAATTCTTACTTTGAACATGGATGGTCATTTTTACAGAAAGCTCATGATATACTGTATATGTGTGTATTTCTCCCTTCAGTATGTATCCGAGGCGATTTATATCTATATATACATAAACATGTCTTTTTTATATCTTATAAGTCATCAGCAGGTTTAGATTTCTGTTAAACGCTTCAGGAGTGTAACCATAATTTGGTGGTGGAAACGAGCATGTTTACTATAGATTATTATTATTTCTTTTAAACTCTCTTTCTCGTTCGACGCATGACTACTTTTCTTGTGTTATGTAGTGTTTGATGTTTGGATTAAAGATGCCGGACGATAAAGCCCACTTCATTATTGGCATGCCATTGAATGTGAGTTTTATTGGTTTTCATCTCTTGATCCCAAATGTCACCACTATTAGCATAGGGCAATGGCAGTGTTCCTTCTTTAATTAGGGTTGCATAATTTAGATCATATTCAAAAGAGATTGGTGGTGACATTTTTTTGTTTTGTCCTTGTCAGATTTGATGAAAAATAACACTAGAAAATTCAGTATAAATACAAAGTATAACTTGCCTGTATTCAGTTTAGTGAAGGAAGGTGCGTACATGTGAAGCATGAAATAAAACACCCCTGTTCAAAATTGAATTATATAAAAAAAAATATTAAACAATTGCAAGGCGTTTAAAATTCCAGACTGGTTAATTTCCGCGTGTTAATGATGTTACATATAATTAAGAACTTGAAACTGACCTAGCCTTAATTAAAATGACATAATCTGAAACTTGAGTATTTTCCTGTCATAGCTTTCTTTAATAAACTGAACAGAATACAATCATCATCTCGAGTCTGACGCTTTTGATCTAAGGTTAGCTTATACTTAGGGTTACTGTTTTTTTTTTATATTGCTGAGAGCAAGACGTTTCTGAGTGAGATTGACCATGGAAGCTATAGCAAACACGTGGACCATGTTTAAAGCCTATGGAATATGATTCCAACTTATGTGTCGTCTTATAAACTACAAGATTTAATAAAATTAATTAGGCCCCCTATAAGTATTGAACTCAAATTAAATTCCAAATCCCGTGTAAAGTAATGCTTCAATGTGCAATCCCAGTTACCACTTTTTCTCACATTGTGTTCCCAGACACTTTCTCATCATGTTCTTTTCTTTATAATTCACACCATTTCTTCATGTGTTCGCACTGCATGACGTTGTCTTTCTACTCTTATTAAAGTTGATAATGTTGAACAACCAAGTCCTAGATTCAGATTCACTCCAGTTTCTTAAAATGTTATTTTAAATGTTGTTATAAAATGCTTTCATTATTTATATCCGATTGGTTAATATAGAAGTTTCCAGTCTTATTAGGCTGTTCAACGTATCGACTATACCCTTCGTTTCTTTGTTCATAGTTTTGGCCTTGCTTTTCATAGATGGCCAAAACGTGTTCTTGTTAAATAGTGGTTGGGTCCATTTTTATTTCGCGTCCTCTGATGGGTCTCCCTTCAGAGGTCAAGAAGTAAAACTGGGTCAGGTCAAGGGACTGAGGTTAGTGGGATGGTATACCTTCTTGGTGGTCTCTTTGGACACTTGTTTTCTTGTCACTTTCCTTAATTTATTCCTTTATTTTGTTTCATTTTTTCTCATAGTTTATTGCGTACATGGTTCCTTCTAATTTGGTACATAAGGGAAAAGATTGGATACAGTTTTTTGAAGTGACATACAGTAAGTTACGCCGACTGCTACCCATTTTTTTTTTTTTCAATTATTCAAGTGGTTCACTGACAGTAACATATAACCGTAATCATCCATGAGAAGGCTTTATGAAGTTTCAGTTATTATTATTATTATTACTATTATTTTGATTATATCGACTGATAATAGTGAAACATGTTGCTTTGGGCCATGAAAGCCTCTTTAAAAGGGTGATTCTGATTTTCTCAAAATTTGGAGAAACGTAGTTCTGTAAAACTTTCATATGAAGGAGACATCAACTTTCAACGGTACTTGATAGAAATATTGGTATTTAAAGGCATACGCATTTCGTTATTGTTTTTTTGTTTATTTGTTTTATTAGGAAAAAAATCAGTGATATTTTCAATGATTTTTTTCCCAAGTTCTTGTACTTCATAACATTACATCTTGTATTTTTATTATAATTATCATTATTATTTCTATTTTGATTTCCATTATTAATTGCTATTATCATTATTATTGATGATGTTAGGCGAAGTAGAAGGTATACCATCTCTGGGCTGACCTGGTCTCTGTGTTGCAGGACACGTTCCGGAGTGGACGACCCACGAGTACGACCCGGACGACCACCACGCCGTCGCCGCCATGCACACTGCCATCAAGAGTAATTCTCAGCCTCCTCCCTTACCACCGCCTCCACCAACCACGGACATAGACCAGCTGTACTACACGAAAAACCTTTTGGAGGCTGCCATGCTCAAGAACCCCTACGAAGCCCTGAAAAACGACAAGCATTTGCATGGCTCCATCCTCTTGGCCTCCCTGAGGGCGCCACTCAAATTCGGCCTTCACGGAGTCTATGAGAGAGACGATCGCGAGCACATCGACTCCTCGCCCCACTCTCCTTTAACCTCTCCTCAGAAGCCAACGCAGTCCTCGCCCACTTCCATTTCCCCTAGTAGCGGGAGTGGAAGCGAGCGAGGAGAAAGGGGAAGTGGAGAAGGACGAGGAGGAGGTGGTAGTGGGGGAAATAACAAAGTCTCAGTGCCCATCATGAGTTACTGTATCCAAGATAACGGGTTCAAGTGCTCCAAGTGCTTCCAGACATTCACCCACCCGTCCAACTTCCACCGACATTACATCACAGTTCACACGGACCGTCGGGCCCATAAGTGCCATGTCTGCGGCAAAGAGTTCAAACGCAAGGACAACATGATGTCCCATATCCGATCTGTTCATCGACCTGGCAAGGAGGGACACACCATCTTTAGAGATGTTTCCTCCGTATCTCCGAGCTTACCTAGGGAAGTCCCTCACTTGCAAGAACAACTCATGCAACAGATGCAGCAAGTTGACAAAGTCTAAAAGAGCTTCCAGGTGTGGTGATGATCTCTTCTATTTTTTAAGATATATTTTTCTCTCTGTCAAAATAAGTGTTGTGGCCTTATTAATGACTGGGGCTCACAACGAGATGATAATTCCATGACTACACAAATAGAAGCGGCCCAATTACTTCGGCCATACGGAGTCAAATCGACCAGTTTAGCAAATATTGGTCCATGTGACCACAATCTCATTATAATGTGCAATGTTGTTTAATGGTATCTTGCAAGCAAGAGCAAGCAAGAGGCAAATGAGCCTATATTAGAGCCCTAACCTACAAATACCTGATGCGGTGACAAATCCCTCAAAATGCTGTATTCTGTGATGAATTGCATATCCCTGCCTCTAGGGGGCAGCTTCCAGTGAACCCCCTTTGCAGTAAGGGTAACTTTCCCTCCTGCAATATTTACGTATGTCTCTTGTGTGTTTGAGTGTATGCATGAGAGTGAGAGGCCTTAATCTGTGCCTTCAAGCAGCTCAAAGGCAGAAGTGAAAGTTCCTCGTGATGGATAAAATAATAAACACGAGGATATCAAACTGCCAGAGCTGAAGAACAAATTGAAAACCCCACAACAGTTTGTTTACCTTTTTACGTATACTGGTTGTATTGTGTTAGTGATATTGATTAATTATTTAGCAAAATGAAGTGCAATATAGTGCATTAGTTTATTTATAGACAGGTTTCACCTTATCTAAGCATGACAGTAACTTAAGGCGTAACATTACGACGATGGAGCGGGAAACCAAGTGCTTGTTAATAAGAAAGAAAAGAAGAAAGGTTTCGAGTCTGAAAGAAAAGAAGTATAGCGTTAAAGAACACTGCCAAGACTTCCAATAAACGAAGTGCGTTTCTGTGTATTCATTCCTTCTTGATGAAGAACCAATCATTTTTATATAAAGAAATATCCAAGTTATGAGATCTCCCATGAGATTTCCCTTTATCGCAGTTTAAATGAAATTATTTTTATTATGCTTTTCAATTTCAGTACCTCTTAGCAATTGTTTATATTCTCCCGTAAATCGTTTTATCGTAGTGAGCGAATCGAGAACAGAATTTAAATTCATCTAAATATGCTAACAAATGAATCTATATGAAGTATATACGTATCCGCTGAAAGCCAACAATCCAGTGTTTAATGCAAATGCTACAAAGGAATGATAATCGATTTCAGCATTCACATCACTGACTGCAAAATGAGCTTCGTTAGCACGTGATAAAAGATGCATTTAAAGTCTTTATAAACCTTTTTTCGTGTAAAGTTAGTTTATGGTTGTATATAGTTTTTATTATTTTTTGTGTGATTTTTGTGTTGTGTTTTCGACCAAAGTTAGTGTGGTAAATAGTATTCTTTATTCTCTTCAGTCATGCTTAACAGTCGGAATAGTTTTAAAAATAAAGACAAAATTTCTAATGTAACGTTCTGAGTTATTTCGGTTCAGATAAAATTAAATTTCGTACAATACAGTAATCTATTTTGACTAAAGCATGCGAATGGCTTGAGGGTACACTACTGTAGTGTTTGTATTGAGATGTATTTCATATGACAATCTCGTAAACGAGAAGTCCTTTTTCACAACGTAACAATAGGGAACTCGAAAGATTCATGGTATTTCTCTCTTATTTCCTTCAGATCACAATATCCTTTCCATCAGCTGCTACGAATCTTTTAAAAGAAACAAATGTTTATATGCACTAAAATATTTATCGTAAAAAAACGAACTATGCAAAGCTAACTGAAAGTAAAAGTTTATAGAGATTCAGCACATAATAATTCTAAGTAGCAATCTGCAATATGGTTGAGTTTTTATTGTTATAACATAGGATTCTGAGTGTTAGCGTCACTTGCTACTTACTGTTATTTGTGCTCGAATCATAATCTATGCATGTTTATAAGAGGCTTTAAATGAGCTTAAAAAAAAGTTGTTTTTATTATTATTGAAACCGCTGTAAAGAGAGTAGCTATAACAGAGTAATATATTGAATAATATATTCAACTTTATTTATTAAGTTAAATAGAAATTAATATAATTACACTTTGAGGGAAAGAGCATCCTCGACATTGTTTATATAGAGGCTATAAATGATTTATTTATTTATGAAGCTGTAGGGTTATTTTAATCGTTTTTTTTGTTTCACCATGACATACATGTAACTTGTAACTTGTTTTTGCGTACAAAGTGTACATCTATGAAACGCACACAAGCACACACACCCTGACATACATGTAACTTACTTGGTTGTGTACAAAGTGTACATTTATAAAATTTGTGCGAGCAAACATACGCAATCTGACATAGGATACATTTATAACACTCGCATGCGGCCGTACACACCTTGACATACATATAACCTCTCTTTGTATACATTCATGAAACTCGCTCACACCCCAAGACATACATGAAACCTGTGTTCATTAATTCGACTCTCACAAATTCTTATACGCATCGACATGTGTAGCTACATGAAAATCAGAACCATTACAGTTGTATATTATCCCTAACAAACGACATTTTTAATAGTCGCTTTAAAAGAAAAAGGATTGAAATAAACCCACAGCAAAACTGGAAATAATTTTTTTCTTCGTTTTTAATATTTATAGAAATATAATTACTTTCTTCAAAGGTTGATATAGGATATCCGGGTAGCTAATTCACATCAACCATTTTTATTTTTGTTTCTTTTATATACTAGTGCTATAGTCATCAACAAATGCACATATGAATGCATAGGTGCAAAAAATTAAAAATGACCCGACAGGGAGAAATTTTTGCCTTAAAGAAACTAGATAGCTATAACAAAAGAATTACGAATCGCTTGTTCGTGTGTGCGTGTGTGTGTGTGTTTGAGGTCATGAATACACACTCGAGAGCGTTTACACATACGATTGTGTATATAATATACACTCGGTCACAGATAGACATGTTCATTAATATTTGTACGTGCGTGTCATTTTATATACGTACACAAATGTAGACACAAACTTGAACTTCAAACCGGTGATATAGTTTTGTTATTCAATGACAAAAACGGTCAAGAAAACTTGTGCATATATGTCAAGCTCTAAAGATATGTAAAGGTATATATTCATTAAAAAAATTATCATGTTGCATCCAATTCATATTTTCTATAAATATATCGTATCATGTAAAAATTTGTGTTGGGATTTTGGACCGTCTCGGCGAATGAGAAATATGCACCAGTTATTTAAGAGTGGTCTTTTCAAAAGCGAATTTTCCTTTTATCTTGTATAGTAGTTGTCTTTTTTAGAAGAATTTACACCTTTTCCACATTTCTACATTTTGTAAATTTTGTAAATGTCATATACTGAGATAGTTGGGTAAGGCAGGTCTTATTATTACCATTTATTATCGTTATTATTAAATGTACCGGGTGTAGACAATGCCTTTCTGAAATTTTTTTCGTTTTCAGTCTCATACTGTAGAAAAGGGCTATATTGTTTCTCTTTGGTTTAGTACAAAGTTACATATCCGTTTTACTCTAGGAAAAATAAATCATTATTTTTTGCATTTGTATCTCCGAATAGTGCATTTTTTGTTTTTCCCTTGTGTGAACTGTAAAACCTAAGATTTTTCTAGTATTATTTTTCACCTCACACAAGACATCGGCCTTAAAAGAGTAACGTGTTAAACCTAGTTGTAATTAAAGGTAAAATACAAGTAGATTTCCAATTCATTATTTGCAGCTATTGGTATATCGGAAGTGAAGCATTTCACCAGTACTCTTATGTAAAAGAAAAACTCTGAATCAAAATTTAAATGAATACTAAAAGCCTTTTCAAGGAATACCTATTTTCAAAACTTTTTAAAGTTGCTGGAGGTTCATAGCCCGTCATTTGTTTTTATTTTATGTTTCTCCTAAGGAAATGGGCCCTAATGACTTGCTCTTTCGAAGTTTTAGTCACAAAAAGTCTTCCTGGTGATATGCCAATTTTTTGGTCGACTTATGAATCCAACCAACTGCTGTAGAAGGGTGTGTGGTGCTCACCAGTTTGTTTCAACCTAAATTTTATTGTAGTCAATGCCTTGTACTTCAGACGTTACACATGCAGTATATATATATATATATATATATATATATATATATATATATATATATATATATATATATATATATATATTTACGTGTGTGAATTATTTCTCATTAACGCAAAAATCACATAGATTGTTGAATACCACACACCTCGTCTTCTGTTCCTGACCCCCATTTTCTATGACCCCGGTTGACCCGATAGTACAAGCCTCTGAGGCACACTAGACGTCCTCCACACTTTTGTTATTTATAGTATCGAGAGGGAAATAAAGTTTATGGAAAAAAATGAAGTATTTGCATTATTTTGAAGATCCTTTATCGAGGTATGTACTTTATACATTTAATTCTGCTTATGCCGTGTGTGTTTGTTGCATGTGCTTGCATACTATATTTGCCTTTTCATAATGAATGTTTTCGTAACTATTTTTTTCTAGTCATTTATATATTTATATATGAATTGATATGGTTACTTTGTATTCCTTTAACCAACTCAAATTTAACGTTCTAAATAGAAGAATTTACAATCA
>NC_090725.1:229907944-229920444 GCF_036898095.1 Palaemon carinicauda | reverse complement strand
GATGAAATAAAATTTCAGCCCTAATACGGGATATAATAACATCTAATTAAGTAATGAACGAGGTAAAACTTCTAATAGGATTTCAAATGCAATTTTATATCCTGAAATAATAATAAAAATATAAACAAAATACACGGTTTCAAAATTTTTTTGATAGTCTGACACACTTTTGAAAAAATAATTAAAAAGATAATCAATCATTACGAAAAGAACAAAAGCGCCATGGAAAAGGGGGCTGCTTAAAATAACGAACTATTATGCCAGATTTATTTCTAAACTAATTAATATCACAAATCATAATTATTCAAGAAGTATGACAGCGATTTCAATCATACAAAAATATGGAAAACAGAATTTCTTAATGGTGAGAAACCAGAACGTCAAATAGCACCACTATGAAGCTAATTCCATTTAAATAACCACAAATTTCGTTTTGGTATCGTAAAATATGAAGGATGAGACACTGAATTTTAAATGTTTGATCAACTGAACACAATACTTACATTTCATGTTTATATGTTCTAATTTCTTTGGCTTGGTAATAAATTCCGTGCATTGCGAGTACCAAAGGCGAGACAGCCAAATTGTTAATTAATACCTTATCAGTTTCGTTCTACTGTAAAGCCTTGAGATTTGCTGTTTTATTGACCTTCGCTCAGCCATTTTACAGCAAACTGTATCTCACTCTTGTTATCACTTGTCGATTTTAAATAATTCGCATATTTTACATCAGATTATACAGCACAGCGATACTTTAATCTCCCCCAAGGTCAGTTTGTATATGAACAATGAAATATTTACTGTTCATAAATCTGATAGGAAAACAAAAACTCGTCAGAAAGATCAACGAGCACATACATAAATTGCCTTACTTGGCCAGTACAAAGGCACTGTGTTGACCGTCTTGTCGGTCTTATCCGTAAGAAATATACGAAGGCTCATTTCGTGGAGGGAGTAATTTTCAAGCAAAAATTACCAAACAACAAAACACTACCATGGCATATACACAGTATATATCTAAAGAGGAAATGAAGGAAAGTTTGAAGGCAATTTAGAAAAAAGTGTGTTCGGAAATTTTATGGCCTAAACAGCAATAGTAAAAAAGTGAACACTCAGGATTGGCACAATCATGATACATGAGAACTCACAAATAATTTCAGAGACGCGAAGGCAGTACTTATAAGGAAGGGTATGTTACGAAATTAATATTCACAAATATCCTTTGATAGAAATACGATGAAATAATGTCTTTTAAAAAGAAGATTTTCAGTTAACATATCAGCCTGGGATGAAATTTTAAATTTTGATTGCATATTATATAGGAACCGAAAATAATGTTAGCAGAATTTATGACGATTTCAGTTAACACATTCCCTTACACTGAGTAAAATAGCATTTTAGGTATAATGTATTTAAGTGAAATACTTAGTCGATATTTATAAAGCATTCCTATGGAAACCAGTTCTAGAAGGAAACTACATAATCAAGTGTTCTCGCCTTGGGTAGTGCCATAGTCTCTGTACTACGGTCTTCCATTGCCTTGGGTTAGACTTCTCTTCCTCTTGTTTCTTCTTGAAATGTTGTGTCGGACAGCCTTAAAAGAAGGGCCTTGTTTCTCATCTGTTCCTTTATCATCCTCTGGGGTATTAATTTTCGAAGCCATCGTTACCGTCCTCTCTTCCGTTAAAATAGCTATCCTGAAGGGTACTTATTAGTACCCTTGCATTATGTGTCAGCTCAGCCATGTTGACCATTTTTTATCTTTAGTGTATGAGTTGTACGAGTCACTTTATATATATTCATGTACATATTCTTTAAGATATAATTATTGCTAAGTTTGTTTTCAAATATGATGAGACCTTTTTATTGCCTTTAATTCTTCTGCTCGGAGATATTGGGCAAAATACGGACCAGTGCGTTCTAGACTTCGCCAGTGGTGTCTACCTGTTACAATATTCCTGAAATGCATGGCAATATTCGAGACCTTGCAGTTGCATCCAGACAGTACAATATTCTATTTTGGTCAGAAACTTTTGTTTTCTCAAATGTCGTAGTCTACTCATCTGAGCTCCTTATTTCAAGTTTTAAGAAACCAATCATTTTGAAACGAGATGCCATTCCCAGGGCAAGGGGAATGGTGGTGTATGTTATGACCAAATACCCAGCTTCTCATAAGTCCTGCTATGAATGCGGCTGGCATGAGATTCAGGTAATAAAACTTTGTGGCAGCCATAATAACTTTTATTTGTGTTCGATCTATTGGAACCAAGACCTGCAAGATTTTATTTTCGATTGTATTCTTACCATTATACCTAAGATATAAGAGGATGATAGAAAAGTCTCTTTTGTGCTTGTTAGTGATTTCAACGCTCACCCCAGTGAGTGGTTAAATTCTATTCCGCCTAGAGATAGACATGGCTTAAGAGCTTTGTACTTTGCCTCTGAAGTAAGCTGTGAGCAAATCCTATGTGAAGCTACTCACAGGTCTGGTAACTGCTTGAACCTGGTGTTATTACAAGTAAAGTTGGTTCTCCAGTTGGAACGTTGGATCATGCCTTGGTTTAGATAGTAATCAAGACTGAGCAGCCTGTTCTTGATGCGTCATTTTCATGTAAGATGTATATAAAACCTATAAAAGACTCTAATGTAATTTTGGGTTATCTTTTGCATTTAAATTGGTTACAATTGTATAAAAGTGAAAAGCCTGTTGTTCTTTGAATGAGAAACTGGCCAATGCAATTGATAGGCGTATCCCTTCTCGTGTGTTACCAAACCCTGGTTCAATGATGACTGTGAGCGCATTTATTTGGAGAAGCAGAAAGCCTAGCCTCTTTGGATGCTTCATCTGAAAAAGAATACAATTAAACCACAAAAGAAACCCTTTCTAGTAAAATCCAGGAGCTTAAGTCGTGGGCTTCCCTTAAATCTGCACTCTTTTGTGGAGACGTAACAATTCCTCCTTTACTTAAACCAGATGGCTCACTCTGTCAGTCACTATCCAAAGGAAAAGGCAACCCTTTTGACTGATGTGTTTGAAAGTAAGCATAGTGATGAGAAACTATCTTCCTCATTCCTGTTTTTCTGAGGCTAAACCAACTAATTTAGTGTTTAGGTCACGTGAAACTAAAACATGCTTATGGTGTACCCCATATGGTAATTTTCCTGTTATTTATAAAGACCACTGATTTCTTAGCTCATAACTTGTCTGTTATTTTATGTAAGTCAGCAAAATGCGGTAATTTTTGCACTTGTTAGAGAATTGGTAATGTTACTACATAAGGTACAATGTGTTTGTGGTAGCTCTAGCCCAGCAGATTACCATCCAATTTCCATAACTCCCATAGTAACTGAAGTTTACAATTTGGCTTTTGCAAAGGCATTGCAGCTTGTAATGCCCTTCATACAATTTCCAATTCTGTGCAGAAATCCCTTGATTGTGGTCGTCAGGAAGTTCGTAACATTGACCTTTATTTTCGTGCTTCCTCTAACCATGTTAATCACGAGGCCCTTGTTTCAAAGTCAAACAATTTGGAGTTGGTGGGTCTGTTCTTAGTATAATTATTGAAATTTTAAGCAAGAGAATGGAAAGAGTTGTTGTTGATGGGTACCATAGTGGGCATGGGAATGTGATATCAGTCGTTCCTCGGGGTAGTGTTCTTGGCCCATTACTTTTAATAATAATTCATATACACTTGATATGTGGCTTGGCCAATAAAACAAGCCCATTGCATATGCAGATGATGCTACTGTTTTTGCATCAATTCCATCTCTTGAAAGTATATCTGTGGTTGCTGAATCCCTTAATAAAGATCGAGATAATATTAGTGCATGGTGGAAACTATATGGCATGAAGTTGAATCAAAACAAAATCAAAGAATTATTGTAAATAGGTCGAGAACAGTGGCCCCTCAACATCCAGATCTCTATATTGATAAGGTTTCTTCAACTATATACAACTCTTAAAATTTTAGGTGTGATTTAATAGTAAATTTAATTTTGAGAAACACATTCGGCGTGTTTCTTCTTCAATTACAAAAATTTGCGGTCTATTTAATTTCTTATTCCTGATCTTCATATTAACCTCTGGCACCGTCGTTCAGTTAGGTTTTTACACATGGTGCATAAGATTTTTCATAATTCTAATCATCCTTTACTTTAGGATCTTCCCATCCTGTACCATTCTGTACGTAGTACTAGGTATGCAGTTAGATCTTACAGTCTTGCCTTCTCCATCATAAGGCTCAATACTAAACAGTATTCTAGCAGTTTTACTCCACCTGTGATCAGATTGTGACTGTAAAAGCTGTGAAACTTCAGAAGTTCAAACTTGCAGCGAATATTTTTATGTTGAACAGGCTGACATGAGTCTGCATTCATAGTTTATAAATGACATGTCTATTTCAACGTTGTTACGTTATCCTTTAGTCATTACTTTCCTTTCTTTACTGGCCTATTTTTCCCGGTTGGAGCCCTTGGGCTTATAGTATTCGGCATTTTCAACCAGGATTGAAGCTTAATTAACTATAGTCTATTTCTTTTAGCGATGCAGATTTGCACCGACTCGCAGCGATGCCCTTTTAGCTCGGAAAAGTTTCCTGATCGTTGATTGGTTGGAAGAGAGAATTCTAACCAATCAGCGATCAGGAAACTTTTCCGAGCTAAAAGGGCACCGCTGCGAGTCGGTGCAAATCTGCCTCGCTAAAAGAAATGTACTGTAACTAACTAACTAAATAATAATAATAATAATAATAATAATAATAATAATACTGTGTGAAAGTGAAAAACTTCCGTCGATATTCATAAAACATTTCTGTTAACGTATGGTATTGAATAAGTTCTGTAGACATTTAGAACACACTAGTGTATGCGACCCGTCAAAAATGATACTAAATATTTGGATAGATATGCACGAACATGCACACACACACATATGCAACCCTTCCCATCCCCTCCCCCTTACCTAACCCTCTCCTCGGACCCGATGAAAGGAGAGGGACCAAGCAGCTATATTTTGTGTGTGCATATATATATATATATATATATATATATATATATATATATATATATATACTGTATATATATATATATATATATATATATATATATATATATATAGATAGATATAGATATATATATAGATATATATATATATATATAGATGTATATATATAGATATATATATATATATAGATATATATAGATATATATATATAGATATATATATATAGATATATATATATATATATATATATATATATCTATATATATATCTATATATATACATATATATATATACATATATATATATATATATATATAGATAGATATATATATATATAGATAGATATATATATATTAATAGATATATATATATAAACATATGTATATATATATATATATATATATATATATATATATATATATATATATATATATATGGATAGATATGCACGAACATGCACACACATGCCACCCTTCCCATCCCTTCCCCCTTTCCTAACCCTCTCCTCGTACCCGATGAACGGAGAGGGACCAAGCAGGTATAATTTGTCTCTGCATTTATATATATATATATATATATATATACACATAAATATATATATATATATATATATATATATATATATATATATATATAATTTCTATTTGAATAACAATGTTTCGTTGTAATGTAATTTTGATAACCACCAAGTTAGTTGGGGAAATTTCTGGAATTAAGTTAAAAATTGCATGGTTCTGCTTAGGTCCATTCAAATCACTTAAATGAAAAAAAAAAAAAAATCTAATTTGCCCGATTCGACCCTATTCGTAACTCCCAACTAATAATCACTCATAGTTTTCTCCTTTATACAATAATCAAGAGACTTGACACCTACTCAGTTCCCTGTAAGTTTTGTTTAATAAACTATATGTAAAAGACATCGGGCACATAAGCGTTATTCATAATGGGCATACATTCACATAGAATGCGATAATTTGCATTCACATTGAATAAGTCATTTAAACTACAACACAAAGTGCTTTACTTACAAAAATACAGAAAGAGACTAGAGGAAAAATAACTAAATTAATTCGTGATGCAATAACTGGTAAATAACGTGCATGCAACAAAACAACAACTGTCGAATCATGTTAAATATGGAAACAAGGGTCAAGCATAATTGGTTACCATTCGCATTCTGACTTCTAGTACAGAAGCCTCTGGCGATTAAAAAAGAAAAAAAAATCTTTCGGGTCCACCTGTTTTGAAATGCAAATATGATTTGCCTAATCATCTTCCTCCACTTGCCTGTTGCGGTGGGTAATGTTTGCTATTGGTATTCGAATGCTTGAAACCTGTCTGAAACCTTCGACATTATGACTCAGCGACGACTTTTAGAATTGAATTCAACCGAGTCCAGAAAACGGGTCTGAGAAAGAGGGAATGTCGGAAATAGTCCGTCAATTTTAATGTATATAATATTTTTATTGTATGTACAAGCTGTTTTCACTAGCATCACTGTAACCCAAGAAAAGAATTTCCAAATTCCCATATTTGACATTTATATGTTCGTAAATCAGCAGCGGATGGATACAAAGATTGCCACCTGAAACCGTGTTATTTTTCGAATTTAAGAACAGTAAAACGAGTATTTTTAAATGCATGGCAATAGCAAAACAATATTGAATAAACACGACTATTATTTGGCATGCCATTTCTATCAACAGTCTGCCAGTTCTATGGCTGCGACTCCTTTCCGTGTATCAGAAGTAAGAAATAATAATAGTCTACATTGCTATGTCATCGTCTTTCACTCCACATTCCAGTCTGACCAAATATTTTAGTGCTTCATTGATTAAGAATGAAGTTTTACACTCTGGATACTTATTTAGTTTAGTATATTTATGCAATTAGCCAAATGGAAGACTGGTTTACCTTTACAATACTGTTCACCCTATACAGGGTGAACCTCATATCTTTCATAGCCAGAAAGTAGTCCAAAATCAAGGCAAACATTACCAGGTTAAATCATTACTGGTAATCTCTAAAATTCAGTCTTCAAATGATGAGAAAATGTAAACTGTTTGAAATTTTTTTTTGCCTTTATTTAGTTTAGGAATAAAAATAACAATGCCATTCTTAATGAAATATCACCTTAGAATACATTTTCTAAATCATACATCTTGTTCTCTCCCTCGCTTCATATCACGTTAATAGTGCATTGGTCTATCAGTCAAAGGAAATAAATACATTTACCTATGCACATACGATTCCGAATTAATCAATTCACAAGCAGTACACGAGTATTTCTAAAACTTGTTTTAAACAATCAATAGTATAGATCCACTTAATCTAATACAAATTGAAAAAATAAAATTGCGAGAATATAAACAACCCCCTTTTAATGTAAGGAACAAATTTGTTTGCAAAGGGAAAGTGAATTTACCTTTCCCTGTCTAACACTGAACGTCAATCCAAAAAGATTGGGCAGACTTCACATCAAGTGTTGGTAAAAAACATTCATCCAAATAAACATATTTCAATTATACCTAATCCAGAAGTTAATAGCACGAGTTGAGGACCAACAGGGGCCAAGATCGGCAGCTTGATAAAAGATGTTTAAATTTTACCACTGGGAAATAATAACCGAAACCATTTCGCTTGCAAATTGCCTTTGAACAGGAATATCCATATACTCATGAAAAAGTTGCTTTTTGGGAGAGAAAGGGAAAGAAAAACAGCTTCAATTATTATATAAAATAAGGATTTAACAACAACTATAGAACAAAATGATGTTTACTTTAAAAAGCGGGATCATATTTTGGTAATGATATAAGATTTGAGTTATAGGATTTAGACTAAATGGCCAGTCACCGGGTCCTGGAAGGCCATTCAGCGCCAAGGACCAAATGAGGGGTAAACCCCAGTTAAACTATCAATCAAATTTATGAGCTTATAACATAAGGTCAATTATATCTTTCAATATTTCTTTTTAGTACACAGAAAACAGTTCAAGTTGGCATTAAATACAGTCATTATTATTTGCAACACTACTCATTTAAGATACTTTGTAAAAAATGCAAAACTTACGCAAATAAAAATTCTTATAAATTCAAAATTAAGATGTTCTTTATTGCAAGCAATACGCAAATTCGTTGTTCTCTCGACCTAATGATAACTAAACATTGGATGATGCTTTGCAATAAAATATATATTGAAAATTAATAACCAAATTATATCAAATTATGTTCCTAGAGTCAAAGCTGTCGAAGGATCTCGGGAATTAAACGCACTGGTGCTAATATTAGCCTTAAATTTGAAAATGATTTCTTCACAACGTGGTGACATTACTTACTTCACATGCACACAGCACACTAACTATACAGGGAGCATCGAGGCATATGCACAGTTATGGTGCACAGTTATGGTAGCAGAGTCCTCACTAACGTCCGTCGGAGACACATCATTAGTTTTGCCCTGTCTCTTCAGTGTCGTCACCAATAGCATCAATACTAACTTGTCATAATCTCGACGACACTACTTTCCGTCAATATCCAGTCATCAGTACTATATGTCAAAAGTCCATGTTTATTACTTTATAACATATCGTCGCAACTACCTTTACCATTATGTAATTGCCTCTTGTTTACATCAGTCTGACCCTTTGTGATCACTGCTTCATTATCACCTCTTGTCAAAACCTTGACATCTCTTCCTTTTAACATCAACCAACATTCGTCTTTCGTTCTCTAATTGTTGACTTCGGCAAACAATGGCTTTTCACATATTGACGAATTTTCCGAGAAAAAAAAATTATTTTCCTCAACATATAAATGTGTTTTACTTCATTCCAATGTGAATTAAGGAACCAAATTAATAAATAAATTGCAAACCTATAGCAAACTAACCAAGGAGAAGAATATTTGTGCTTTCGTCAAAATTGTTAATATAATTTTCTAGCGTAATACTGTGTTCTGTTAGACAAAAACAAGAATACGAAATATGTAAAAAAATAGACTAGGATTAAAAAAAAAATACAGAATCTGAAAGAGTTCATAATACAGGATAAAAGAAGACGCAACTTGCTGTGTATACAAACTAGTTATAGTTGGAGCCAATCAGCCTACAACTTTACAATTAATAATGAACCTATTTTACCTTGTGGATCACATCTCTACAGCATTTGACCTAAATCTATACTATCCAAGTATATCAGAGTTGGAGTTAAGCCAACCTCAATGAACATATCTGCTAGAGTTCCATGGAAATGTTGTCTGATATATTAGATGCATAACTTGATTGATGAATGAATAAATAGGAATTACCAAAATGCCCCTGGTTCTATTCAGTGTTTGGACTGATGAGACGAAGGATCGTTTTTCATCAATACTGAATATTATATCAGTTAACACAAAAACTAGAAAATTATTACTGTAATTAAATTGGAAAGAGAAAAAATTCTACACATAACGTCTATTGAACAAGTGATTGATACGAAAAATGGCCCTTTTACACTAGGAGAGGTGGCTTCAAACAAACAAAACATATCACCTCCATAATCTTCTTAAAAATCCTTAAGCTTTTTATTCCGTTGTCATGACGGAGGATTTTTGGAACTGCTTTCGACTTTGGACTATCTGTCAGCAGCAAATTGGCACCAGTGTATAGCTGGATCTAGAAAAAGGGTGATGGGACTAGCAATCTCAGCCACAAGACTTTCTTAGAACCCAGAGGTTGCACTCCCTTCGGACGCACCACAATAAGGATAAATGGTGCATAGTGAAAGAAACATATCATACATATGCATATATTGTATAACATATATTTATACTATATAGATAAAATATAAATACATACAACCACACACACAAATATATATATATATATATATATATATATATATATATATATATATATATATATATATATATATATATATATATATATATATATATATATAACACAAACTGTCAAAAATAATGTCTAAATATTTAGATCGGTATGCACTCACATATTCAACCCTTATCATCCCCTCCCCCTTCCTAACTACAACCAGTTGGTTCGGCAATATGTAGGAGAGAGTGGTTTCCGAGTGTACCTCTCGGTGTATTCCATCTAAGCAAGGCAAGGCATGACTACATCATTCTGGGCGTTACTGGAAAGATATATATATATATATATATATATATATACTGTATATACATATATATAAATATATATATGTATACATATAAAAATTTATATATATTCATCATATAGATTATACTGCATGCATATATATATATATATATATATATATATATATATATATATATATATATATGTGTGTATGTATATATATGCACATATATATAAATTGTTTGATACAGTTCGTGGATATATATATATATATATATATATATATATATATATATATATATATATATATATATATAAACATAAATGTATGTATGCACAATATACTGTATATATATATATATATATATATATATATATATAGAGAGAGAGAGAGAGAGAGAGAGAGAGAGAGAGAGAGAGAGAGAGAGAGAGAGAGAGTATAATTTTGGAACCGAGCAGTTCGTGAATGAACGGATGTCCTAAACAACAAAGATAGTACTGACCAATTCGTGAATGAGCGGCTGTCAGAAACTGCAAAGGTAAAACTGACCAGTTCGTGAATAAATATATGTCGCAAAGTGCAAAGTTAGGACTGACCAGTTCGTGAAGGAAAGGCGGTCACAAACTACAGACACAGAACTGACCAGTTCGTGAATACATGGCTGTCACAAACTTTAAAATTAGAACTGACCAGTTCTTGAATGAACGGCTGTCAAAAACTTCAGCGTTAGAACTGACCAGTTCGTGAACGAATGGCTGTCAGAAACTGCGAAGATTGAAATGACTAGTTCACGAATGAATAATGTCGCAAACTACAATGATAGAATTGACCAGTTCGTGAAGACACGACTTACAAATACTGCAAATATATAGCTGACCAATTCGTGAAGACACGACTTACAAATACTGCAAATATATAGCTGACCAGTTCGTGAAGACACGACTTACAAATACTGCAAATATATAGCTGACCAGTTCGTGAATGAATGTATGTCACAAATTGCAAAGTTAGAATTGACCAGTTCATGAATGAACGGATGTCACAAACTGGAAATTTAGAACTGACAAGGTAGTGAATGAACAACTGTCACAACCTGAAAAGATACAACTGACCAGTTAGTGAACTAACGGCTCTCACAAACTTTAAACCTAGAACTGACCAGTTCCTAAATGAATGGCTGTCATGAACTGCCACGTTAGAACTGACCAGTTAGTGAATGATCGGCTGTCACAAATGGTAAAGTTAGAACTGACCAGTTCGTGAATGAACGGCTGTCAAAAACTACAAAGATAGAACTGACCAATTCATGAATGAATGTCAAAAATTGCAAAGTTAGAACTGATTAGTTCGGGAATGAAAGGCTGTCACAAACTTCAAAGATGGAACTGACCAGTTAGTGAATAAACGGCTTTCACAAACTGCAAAGATAGAAGTGACCAGTTCGTGAATACACGGCTGTCACAAACTTTAAAGTTAGAATTGGCTAGTTCGTGAACAAACGGCTGTCATAATGTGTAAAGACAGAACTGACCAGCTCATGAAGACACGTCTGTCACACACTGCAAAGATATAACTGACCAGTTCTTGAATGAATGTATGTCACAAACAGCAAAGTTAGAACTGACCAGTTCATGAAGACACAGCTGTCACAAACTGCAAAGATAGAACTGATCTGTTTGTGAATAAATGTACGTCACAAACTGCATAGTTAGAACTGACCAGATCGTGAATGAACGGCTGTCACAAAACTGTAAGGATAGAACTGACCAGTCAGTGAATAAACAACTGTCACAAACTTTAAAACTAGAACTGACCAGTTCGTGAACAAATGGCTGTCACTAACTGCAAAGATAGAACTGACCAGTTCGTGAATAAACAGCTGTCATCAACTTTGAAGTTAGAACTGGCTGGTTCTTGAAAAGAGAGGCTGCCACAAACTGTACGGTTAGTATTGACCAGTTTGTGAATGAAAGGCTGCCACAGACAGAAGAGACAGAACTGACCAGTTTGTGAATGAAAGACTGCAACTAACCACAAAGGCTACCACAAAATGTAAAGTTAGAACTGATCAATTTATGAATTAAAGACTGCGACTAACTGCAAAGTTAGAACTGACAATTTTCTGAATGAAAGACTACGACTAACTGCAAAGTTAGGGTGCCAGAAACTGCAAAGTTAAAACTGACTAGTTCATGAATGAAAGACTGCTACAAACTGCAAAGTTAGAATTTACCACATCGTGAATGAAAGGCTGCCACAGACTGAAATTAGAAATGGCCAGTTTGTGAATAAACAGCGTCACAGACTGTTAGGTTAGAATTGGCCAGTTCGTGAATGAAAGGCTGCCACAAGCTGCAAAGTTAGAACGGACCAGTTCATGAATGAACGGCTGCCACAAAC
>NC_090725.1:229892944-229902944 GCF_036898095.1 Palaemon carinicauda | reverse complement strand
GAGAGTTTGTGTGGAACAGGTATGGACTCACTAAGGACACTGCCCCATATGATGCCTCCCAACTCCAATGCACTAGTATTATCTCCTGGGGTGTCTCTGCTTCAGGCTGGGGTGGGAATGACCGGCCTGGGAGTTGGTGGGGTGGTTGGTCTTGGCGGTATGATGGGAATTGGGGGAGGAGGAGGCCCGGGACTCTCGTCCACTGTTAATATTGACCTACCAGAACCTTCTGGAATCTCAGCCGAGGAGGTCACCTCGGGAGTACAGATGGGTATCAAAGTCAGAGGGCTGGATCTCATGAGATACGGCCGTCTAGAGGACGGCGTGTACAAATGCAGCGAGTGCGAGCGCCTCCAAATTCCGAAAACCTTCAAGACCTCGTACTCATTCCAAAGGCACGCCTATTTGTACCATGAAGGAAGGCCCAAGAGATTCCCGTGCCCTGTGTGCGGCAAAGAGTTCTCCAGACCAGACAAGCGGAAATCTCATCTTAAGGAGAAACACGGTCTTTTTCAAGCCGAGCCTACGGATCACCCGGAATTCCCTTCGTCTTTATAGCAACGGCCAAGTGTTAGGCCCTCCTGGGAAGACTTCGGAATCTTTTGCGCTCTTTGAGAGACTAATGATGGGTTTTAACCATTTCTTAGATATCCAATGACAATTTTCCTCGTAGAGAAATTATTTGTTTCTTTAGCTCTTCGAATCTCTTCATAATTACAAACATAAAAATTTGTTTCTTGTGTATGCATCAACGTGAGAACATTGATATAAATAAGTCAAAATAGTCAAATGTAGTTAAACGTCTAATGAAAGCACACAGTAGCATAATCTATCTCACATCCTTTTAACATAAACACAATAGATTTAGTTTTTATGAACGGCTCATGAGGATTTTTATTTCAATCCAGAGCTCAAATTAATCGCCAATCAAATTATAATCAATAATGTAAGGTTGCCTTTTGTCTATTATTAGTAGTATTCAAACCCATTTAACTAAAATTACAAAGCACGTCAATATCAAACTCCATTACACCACTTAAAACAAAATCGTAAAAATATAGACACCATAAATCTTTTCTATGGTTAGTATAGTATTAGACTGAATTTTACTCTATCTTTATTCAAAAGTAAAATTAACTAGGAACTGAACTGGAATTTCTATGATATCTGTAAGAATAATTTTTCTCAAGTCCAAAATAATTTCTCTGATTTCAAAAGTTAAGAAAAGTCCATTTGAAATCTAAGGATCTACAACGCTCTATCATAATTGGGTTATAGAAAAAGTTATTTAAGAGGCGTAAACTATTATTTCTTTAAGCTCTTCGTAAAGATTTTAAGGGACGAGTTTTGACACGATAGTAAAAAAAATCATACGTTTACATATAGTTTATAGACGTGTGGTCAGTAGCGAAGGTTATTCGTTGATTGTTATTTATATTATTACTGTTGTTGTTGAATCGATTTGATATTAAATCATATCATTTTTCATATCATTAAAAATATAATGTGTAAACTGCTTCGTGATAAACGCCCAAGGAAAAATCATTATTATGACATTCATAAACGAGAAAACTAGTGTACATAAAACTGTTAAAATTTAGACCTAATTTACTTTGTATTTCATCTATTTGATATATAAGATTTTATATAGTGTTAACTATGGTTTTTGCATTCAAAGCTATATTGTAAAGTTCTTCTTCCATACTCATCTTGTTTTGCTCTCGAACATATTTTGTAAAGTGTGGCTTCCAAACATATATTATGACTTCTGGTTTTAATTCTTCTTAAAAAAAGACATACTTCCAAAAGTATTTTGTGATCCTCATTTTCAAACGCAATTTGTTAGGTTGAGGTTCTTTAAGTATTGTGTGAAGTTAGCCTTACAATAAAAAAGAATTAAATAACTTTGCGAAGAATGTCTTCCAGAAGAATTTTAGTGAAGCTCACGTTCCGATTCCAAGAGGTTTTGGAGGAATTATGAAAAGTTTAGCATCCAATCAAATTCTGGAGAATTCCTTAGAATTAAGTATTCACAATGTCATTCACGAAACACATCAATGTGCCGGAAGATATAATAGATTTGTCAACGGTATCAGTCAAACCATTACGACTTAATTCCAGACATGATAGTTTATTTGAGCGATTATCACTAACAGTAACTACCCAAAGTCTGTTAAGGTTAAGTTACTTGAATTGTAGTTTGTTCACGTATATTGTTGGGAAAAGCTTAGGTAGTCTATAAAAATCAGAGTGAAAGAATAAAACACTGGAAAGTATATTTATATTTAAGTAAAAAAGAAAGTATGACTTGTACTATTGAATAGCTTACTTCACGTATCTTATCGATGGACTCTTTTCTAAAGATAACAATCTTCTCTCGAGAGCTGTGAATATAACAAGTACCCACTTTTGAGTATATGGATACATAAATGTATACATACACACACACACACATATATATATATATATATATATATATATATATATATATATATATATATATATATATATGCACGTATTAATCAAATATACTGCATATACGGTATATATCCTTTGAAGTGATGTTGATACAAACGACAATAAGACAATTATAATATATATATATATATATATATATATATATATATATATATATATTATATATATATATATATTATATATATATATATTATATATATATATATATCTATATATATATATATATATATATATATATATATATATGTGTGTGTGTGTGTGTGTGAGTGTTATTGTCGTTTGTCTTATCGCCAATTCATGTTGGATGGTGCATAAATCTTAATATAAAAGATATTGGGTGTCACTGAACAGCAAGCAATATCTCATCACCATAGGTATAATACATTTTCCTGTATAGGCAGTAGTAAACTGTGTTCAAGACGCTCAACATATCAAATGAAACAAACATTATACTACAAAACTTATTTTGCGATCTCTCTCTCTCTCTCTCTCTCTCTCTCTCTCTCTCTCTCTCTCTCTCTCTCTCTCTCTCTCTCCCCCCGGTGTATAATAAGACACTTATACAGATGTCAAAAGGCACTGGCTGATCACCGGCGATCTGCATTCTTTAAAATAGTACAAGCAACGATATCTCAAACCAAGATAAATCAATAGTATCATGAAATAAATGTACAAGTACCCTGAGCTTCAGGTATAAAATATCTATCAACCAAACCTTTTTCAAAGAGGCCTTGGTTACCATGAATTACCATAATTAATGACAAAGGTAATTAATGTACACTATAGGCCATAACTAAAGAACAGATTTGACCAATAACTGACATAGTCAATACTTTTCTCTTATAAAACGATGCGCTACGGTAGTGTTACGCTGGTCTTATTTATAACACTAGCTTGTTTTTCATATTGATAGAGAGATAGATTCAAAGAGTTTTCAAACGATAAGAAAATGATCTGGGGGCAATTAAAACAAATTAGAAAATATCTTTACAAATAAGAAGCTATTTCTTTTCCATGGAAATGTTGCCAACTGCTCCTATTGACTAAGTCAGTATAATACGTTAAAAAATGAAAGACTTAATACCCAAGACTCGGTGTAAGCAATACCACTACTAGTAAAATTGAAGAGTAGTGCTTCATATACGATGTGTTCATATATATCTATATAATTTAAGATTTATATTTTACATATTTCGAAATTCTTGCAACCGACCATAGGTAGATACAACAGCACTTCTTAATGATAGACATAATAGTAAAGGTTTTTTTCTTGTTAGTACTCAAATAACAAAAGGTTTTAATACACTTGGAAATCATCAAATAAAATAGGACCCATCGCGCGTGATTTGAACGTCAACATAGCTGCACATTTTCTTCTGTCTGCAAAATGTAAATACAGAATACTTGAAAGTTTTCGAAAACTTTGAAAATCTAAATCTTGCCTATACAAATGGCGCAATCTCTTGCAGAATAGATATTAAATTTTCCGGAAATAAATCCATTTTCTAAGTCGAACTCAAGACGTCATCAGAACAGGTTTCTTAGATTTCCAAGTACTTTTCAGAATGTCTCACTCTTGTAGTACAAACCGCACAGTGTACAACGTTCTCTTTTGAAACTCTTAATTAGGGCACAATATTGTTCTCTATAATATCTTCCATATTTAAGATATAAGACACTTTCATATCTTCCATAATTATCCTTCTTAGGCCTCAACGCTATCTTCTATGTCTTCTTCAGCTGTTCTAGATAGCGTGCGATCATTTCATAGACCACCTATTTAAGAGACAATATTACCTATATTTTCTAAAAGCTTTCTCATTTAGGGTGTATTATTGTCTACTTTACAAGCTATAACTTGTAAATAGGGTACAAACTATCTCATTATCTTTCAAAATACACATATAGCATACATTACTGTCCTCTTTGTTTTTCATTAGTGTTATGTAGGGCTCAAGAACGCCCACCTGATCTTCCTTAACTCTAGATTTCCCAGTACAATACCCTTGTCTATAGCTTCCATAACTTTCCCATTTAGCTCTCAATTCTGCCCACATTATCTTCCATAACTATCTAGGGCTCGACACTGTCTTCTGTATCTGCCAAAACTCGTATTTGCGAATCAATAGAACAATAGCGTCTCATGTATCTTTCTTGTCGTCTATAGTGATTTCCAATAGATCCATACCAAGATGGAAAAAACTCCACATTGATTTTGTTCCTCTCCCATGTAAATCTTTCCTGTCGTACATAGTTCCTTATGCATCGTGCCAATACCCGCATCACAGTGTGAAATAAAGTTGATGTTTCTGTATTATATATTTAAATGATCCAGTACAGTAAAATATTCCAAATTAAAAAGTATCCCAATATATTGGATCCTAAAATGATCAATAACTTAATCTTTTATTCGTAAAATACAATAAACTTTACGAAGATTATCTACATTTAGTATTACCATTATAGAATATGCTTATAATTCTCTGTAAGAACACATTCCTGTGTTCGCTGAATATATATACAATAATGTTAACTTATGTGTAGATATCAGTAACACACAAAAAAAATCAAGCACCCTCACAGGCATGAATTCACCCTCAAAGCAATATGAAGGCGAATATTTTTTATCTCTGCAATAAGGAAATCTATTATAAAAGATCCTTAATGAACACTTTTTTTTCATATTGTCCATAAACTTAGGCTACAAAATGTCTATTTCTGACATCTTGTTCCATTACATTTATAAAACAATTTCTAACAGCAATGTAGATTCAAATTAAATTCATGCACATTTGAATAGTTTCTATCATCAAAATGTATCAATGTATTTTATTATCTCCAGCATAAAATGTACCAATACAATAGTTGTTTTCTCCTACAAGAATGCATCAATGCAATCAAATCACAATAACTATCCAGTAATTATTTCTCATTGAAATATATCGGTAAAATCAAATGCTTCTAAAATAACGTAACATACCATTCGATTATTTCTTTTACAGAAACACGTCAGTACCTTCGGATATTTTATTAATAAAAAGGATCAACATATTGGAATACTATTCTCAAATCTCCCAGAAATATGTTGCTCTAAAAATACGTAGGTATATTCGAATTTCCAAAACAATAATCGAAAAAAACATTCCAGTTATTTTACTTTTTGTCTAAATTTTTTCCATTTACAAATATTTGATTAACCAAATTATTTCTATCCACAAATTTAAAATACGTAAGTGTTCTGATAATCGATACATATACTATAATACACAAAAAAAAAAAAAGCAGAATTGCAGAAAAACGATTTGAAAAAAAAACTTAATACCAATTTCTTGTATTATACGCCTTAAAATACATGTATAAAACACTATATTTGCATCAATAGGCATATTCATATTAATCCTTATACATAATGCTTCTAAAGTGTTACTTTACAAACAAATAATCTCTGCACATAACGCGCCCCGGAATTGGCACACCCAATGCGCACATGAAATCATTTATTTATCAATGCTTCCTGTGTACGCCAAAGATCGTATCCAGTACCTTATATTCTTAGAACCTTTAGCACGTTCAAAAGTTGGTTAGAGGACTCACGCCCACCAGATATTTTGTTAAATATGTGTTAATGGCGCTTTCTTCTTACCTCTGAACTAAAATTGAATAATAAATCTTCGCAAAGTCGATTTTATACCTATATATATATACATATATATATATATATATATATATATATATATATATATATATATATATATATATTTATATATATGTGTATGTATGTATATATATGTATGTGTGTATATATATAAATATATATATATATATATATATATATATATATATATATATATTCACACAAACATATATAAGACACACATACATACACATATATATATATATATAATTATATATATATATATATATATATATATATATATATATATATATACACAATGTGTACATGTGTGCGTTTGTATAAACCAATAAATAAAACGCCACCCAGTTATCGCTAAATCAATTCAAGACAATTAATTTAAGATTATTACTTAATGATGTGATCAGTTCTTGTTGGATACCTTTCTAGGTTATCTTCTAAAATATCAGATTATTTTTCTACGTGATTATCAACTAATATGATTTTCGCCTGCTATGGAGGAGTTAACAAATGATAGTTCTTGAATATTAGTTTTCGTTGAATCCTCAGTATGCGACATGACTATTTCATGACATATTTGTAAGTAATAAGTCGCATTCGTACGAATCAATTGACATTAAAAAGCGTATATGTTAAAGCATTTGTCACCTTCATCGTTAAATTGGTATGTCTTCCCTTATCCAGGATTCGGGAAAAAAACTGACATCTCAACAAACATATCATCACGAAATCGAAAATAATTCGTCTCTAGCGAAGGTTGATTTTAAAGCATGTTAACTAGTGGCTTGAGAAATATGTCAGAAGTCGCGTTCTAATTTCAATATTCGCAAAGCATTGTTATGTCGTTCATAGACATAAGAGAAAAATAAATAAAATTAGGTGTATTAGGCAAAACATCTGCAGCCGAATTGCCACCAAATTACAAGTAATTATTTCTTTTACAGATAAGTTAGGTCTCATGAAATACTGTCAATTGCTAAACATTTCACTTATTAACCGCCTCGTCTTAAACATAATAGTGTTGTTAAACCTTTAATAAATGCAATCCATTTGCAAATTTACTTGAAAATATAAAATAATCGCAGCCACTTTCAAAGAAAAAGGAATACCTACATAGCGTTAGTTACTTGGATCTTTTACTTATAAAACAAATCGCTATAAAAATTTAATTCATTGACATTAAAACCATAATATTGGTATGTTTGTTTAAAAAGGATAGTTGAAGAAACAAGCTTTCAGGAAATAAATTGATAAAACTTGAAAGCTATATTGCAACTAAAATTAACATAATTTTTAGAAGTATTAAAAGGATATAAAAATCCTGAAACATTTAAAAAATTATTTCAATCACTTGTAGTGGCAATCATCAAGCTGTAAAAAGGTAAGTACACGAACACGCAAACATTCACACACACATGCCAATTTATTTACATATATATATATATATATATATATATATATATATATATATATGTATGTACATATATATGTATATATATATAAACATATATATATATATATATATATACATATATAAATATATATATATATATATATATATATATATATATATATATATATATATATATACATATATACATATATATATATATATATATATATATATATATATATATATATATATATATATATATATATATATATATATATATATATATATATATAGTATATGCTTTAGCGAATGAAACTTCCACTTCTAATCAAAATGCTAGATCGAGTCCTCCAACCAAATGTTTTGGCACCTGTCTGTGATCTCACCAGCAATTTTTGTAAAGAATATTCCTTAAGAACTATGAAATCAATGGTTTTAGGGCCTCTTTCTTCACTCTGCGCTCAAATTTGATCTCAAAGTCGTCACCTTCGTATGTTCACTAGAGTAATGTAGAAAGGTTCGTATAAAAGCCTCAACGCCAAACTGACTAGTCATTCACAACCCTATCCTTAATCTTAAGTTGTATCTCAATTCTGAATTTCTTCGGATTTTAACATGTTTAGTTGTTATTCCAGGTAAACCACTTTATGTCAAAAACATGTAATTTGATTATCATTGTGTTGGAAAATTAACCAAAATGTGTCAACTTACTATATTTCTCAATTGAATTTTGTCCTCTTGAAAGCTGTGAAGGTTGAAAAAGGAAATTTATTCATACAGGAGTTCAGCGCGTTCATTTTGAAATGGTCGAGCAATTTTAAGGACCAAATACATAGAATTCCAAAGACTAATAATGGTGAAAAATTTGAGATATTTCCCAAAATTATGGAAATACGAAATGTTTATAGATCTTTTTTTATATGCTCGAATACCAGAATCATAAGGCAGGTAGAACGTATGAAGTCCTTTTCCAACCTTTCAAGCTTGAAATATGTTACAATTTTCTAATCCACCTTTTCAATTATCAAATAAATCTGGCAGGGAAAATTGTGTTTCAATTACCTTCATTATGTATAAGAACTGAAGGATATTGTTTTTATCTATCACTGACTGGTATTATTATTAAGATAAACAATGTATCGTCACTGAAATTGATTTTCCAATGTCAGTTTCTGTAAGATGAAAAAATTGTTTAGAATTAAAAATATTTTCATTATAAGGTATTACATTTCATTGGAAAAAAGATTTATAGTCAAAATCACTGAATCCTAAAAAGAACCCATTATCTCTTACACAAATAACCAATCAAAATCAAATCAAATAAAAGCAGCTTAGAAAATTAAAACTTACTGGAGTTATTCATCTGTTCGCGTTCTTATCGCAATCGTTTGACCCACGGATATTTGATGAGTATTCCATACACTCTAAAAAATTAAGGGTATAAAAGGGGTAGAAAAGGGGTATTTCTAGTGGTTAAAATAGCATACCCTATCGGGGTATATAAGAACTATAATATACCCTTTACAATATACCCATATCAAGGGTATAACATATACTTGAGATACCCTCACTTAGGGGTGTATCGTAGGTAAAGAATACCCTTTTACAGGGTATTCTATACGACATAAATACCCTTGTATATTAATTATAATTTTATAATTAACATCTATTCCACCATTATATAGGTGTAGTTATAGCTTATAAGTATATAAAGTAATAAGGTCAATGATTTTAAAAGTTTGGTTTATCAATTTATTATTTCCATTACACTTGAAAATCAAAAGTATATATATAATATATAAAGAGTGATGGCAGAAGCTGCAAAGCAAACCGTACGCAGAAATCTGTGAAAAGAAAATATTTGTTAGTGTGTGTGTGCCTATATATATATATATATATATATATATATATATATATATATATATATGTATATATATATATATATATATATATATATATATATATATATATATATATATATATATAGAAAAGAGGAAAAAATATCATGCATAAATACCTGTCTGCTACCTCAGGTCAAACTGATTAAGAAATCATTGGCGTCAGTGTTTGCTTACAGACTACGCGTAATCGTAAAGTTATTAACGTTTAGCTGAATACGTTGTTTATGGTTTTTTCCTCCCAGACAGCTTGACGCTCACGCTCTCTCTCTCTCTCTCTCTCTCTCTCTCTCTCTCTCTCTCTCTCTCTCTCTCTCTCTCTCTCTCTCTCTCTCTCTCTCTCATAATTAAGTACTAATGATAATTTCTTACTTATTTTCCTCGGTGTTAGTAATAATGATTTTTTAGACTATCACAGCCTGAATGCAAAACTAATGATGATGTCTGACAATTTTTATTCGTAACGTTGAAGTAGGAAATAATGTTAAGTATGGTAGTTTTGACTTTTAAAATACTGCAGAAATAATGGGGATGAGTAACCTAAAATTTATTCAAGGCAGCATTTCAGATAATAAG
>NC_090725.1:229877944-229882944 GCF_036898095.1 Palaemon carinicauda | reverse complement strand
TCGAAGGAAAACCTTCGGTGGAAATAAAAATCACAAAGTTCCCCTTTCGAAATTCCGAAGGATTTACAAACGCTGAGTAAGGTCTTAAAGGGAAATGGTCAACAAAAACGGATTGGTGTAGGACCCGGAGAAAATGCCCTTGTTGCCTTCGTCTTCGCTGATAGAAATAAAAATAAAAAAGTAAAGAAAGGAAAAAGCTGAAAAATAATTGAAATTTTTTTTTCTAACTATAGGCCATTTTTTCTTTTAGTATGTTGGCCCCAGAGTGTGTTAACCTTCAGGTTCTTGACAAGTTAAGCAGGCCGCTTTCCAAATGCAGTAGGCTGTAAACCAGCTACAGTATTTACTGTGAAGCCAAACAGATGAAAATTTTTTTCAGAACAAACTTCAATCGTTCTCTACAGCTCGGAGTCGATATCCCGTGTCTCGATAACCTAATCCCGCTAATGAAACGAGGTTCATAACTATTGGATCTTAGGGATAAACCAAAATGTTATTCACAAAACATCTATAAGGAACCCAATACGAAAGTTGAAACGATGGCAATATTTGAGAAAAAAAAAAGTCTAAATCTGACAGAATATAAGCCAAAAGGGAGTAAGAAAAATCATTTATCATAATAGAAATGAAGAAAATAGTGTTTATGTACGAGTATACATACTAAAGGTGGTTAAATATATAGCAAAAAATTAGGAACCCATGGAAAAAATTTGGAATATGAAAACTAAAAACTATTCTATTTATGTACAGCACTTGCGCTACAACAACTACAAAAATATCCTGATTTATTTGCAGGAAAGAAAGCAAAATCTTTATTTTAAATATATAAAAAAACAGAGATAACGCCATGTAAAAGATAGTAATTTCTTATTTTCATCTTAAAATAATCACATAATCAAAACAATAAAGAAAAAAATCTTGCACCTATCGTCAACTGAAGGCCTGAGCTCTTTTTATCATTTCCCAGGTTTCATCTAATCAGCTATGGTTCTTTCAAGTAATCTTTACGAAGAGGAATTTTATCGAATAGTTCTATTATTAGTACACTACAAAGACTATTTTTCGAATCTCACTCTCGGTCTGTCTGGCTGACTTCCAATTCCATTTCATGTCTAAAGGAAGACAACGTTCTTCCTCTCTCTCTCTCTCTCTCTCTCTCTCTCTCTCTCTCTCTCTCTCTCTCTCTCTCTCTCTCTCTCTCTCTCTCTCTCTCTCTCTCTCATTTCCAATTTCTTTATATTCTTGAAAAAGGCAGTTCTCTCTCTATGTGACCTCCAATTCTATCATATGTCTTAAAGAAGACAACGATCTCTCTCTCTCTCTCTCTCTCTCTCTCTCTCTCTCTCTCTCTCTCTCTCTCTCTCTCTCTCTCTCTCTCTCTCTCTCTCTCTCTCTCTCTCTCTCCTAACAAGACAAATATAATCCCAAGAGACCGGCGAGTCTTATTTCGGCATTGGAGAAAGAAGCTCAAAATTCTACGATCGACATCGGCGAACCTAAGCCATGACCTTTCTTATCAGTTTATCCTCACAACTAACAATAGACAAAAGGATCGAGTAGAGCCTGGGTAGTGAGCTACATAACTTCTATAGAAATGTGAAAACTTGCTAGACTTCTCCAACAATGATACAGCGAAGGAGATAAAACTTCGTAGATTGCAGCACTGTCATACAAGTTACATTTTTTTTTTTTATATATCCACAAAATTAAGCACATCCATTATAACATCTATACCTTCCAGTTTCATTACATATCTAAAATCTGTGTCATATCTCTTTACTTTAACCGTTCTATAACATAATTCAGCCGAAACTGACCTACCTAACCTATGGAATTTTCTACACCTCTACCTCTTGCACACCAGTCAAAGCCAACCAATCTATATACACATATTTTAGCTTATGTTAAAAGAAAAGTTCCCGGATATCCTGTCGGATGGATTAAGTGACAATGCTACTATGGCCTTATATTCGTTTCTGACGTCAGTTCTACCATTATCGCTTTCAATGGGTGCAATAAATAATATCCGAGTGACATGGGAGGGACAAAAGACTTGGTATAACCCACATTCGGAGGGATGGAACTGATCTCCAGGTGAAATGTTTGTCAATTCACCCAACTCTCTCTCTCTCTCTCTGCTCTCTCTCTCTCTCTCTCTCTCTCTCTCTCTCTCTCTCTCTCTCTCTCTCTCTCTCTCAACTACTGAAATAAACTACCTCTGTCAATCAGATAATTATGTAATATAACGTGTTCGACGCAAAAAAATAAAAGTAGATTCTTGTAGCAACTATGAAGATGAATGTTAAACTACTTGAAAATAATGTTCCATGGGCAACAGCCACTATATTGAATTTCGTTTTCTCAATTTTCCAGTATTTTACCATGCTTCCACTAAAGGTCTTAAAATTGAACTCGCTCGTGGAACGAAGTCTCCATCCAAATCAGAATTTTAAGCTATCACGGTATAAGAAAATAAAAACTGAACAACAAACTATTCAAAACCATCACTTGATTGACCAATTTATGATATTTAAGAATAAGAATTATTATTATTATTATTATTATTATTATTATTATTATTATTATTATTATTATTATCATTATTATTATTATTATTATTACTATCATTATTATTAATAGCCAAGCTACAACCCTGGTTGGAAAAGCAGGATGCTACAAGCCAAAGGGTTCCAACAGGGGAAGTAAACCAATGAGGAAAGGAAATAAGAGAATAGCAAATAAACTATATGTAAGTAATGAATAAAGAACATAAAATATTCTGAGATGAGTTAGAACGTTGAAGTACATCTATCATAAATAAAGTATATAACGAGACTTAAGTCAACCTGGCATTGGGACCAGGAAGGTCATTCAGTGGTTTGGTACAATTATGAGATTCCATGTAGTAGGACAGAAAGATTCAATATGACTTTAACTTTGGCCGAAAATGAAGTGACTCACACAATACTTAGAAGATTAATTTGTAGAATATGACATGAAGAGGCAAAACCTGATGAATAGGAGCTAGAAGTGTTGGTGAAAATGGGAAAAAGTCAGCAGGAACGGAAAAAAAATTACAAGTCTGAAGTGTCATTGTATCCAGGGACCGAAAGGACTCTGCAAGAACTCTTTAGTACTGTTTACAATCGACCGCGTGAAATGCACTGACAGCACTAACGCCCCCCCCCCCCCCCCATGTATATTATTGTGAGTCCTCAAGTCGCTTTCGCTTTGCTGAAAACTTGCTTAAAGGAAAAAAAATTCAAAACGGGTTTAATCTATACCACGACACTTCACGAAAATTAGTAATAAAAAAAAAAATATTCAAAACAAATTTTAACCTATATCACACCAGTTCAAAAAAAAAATGAGTACTGAAAAAAATAATTCAAAACGGTTTTAATATAGACCAGTTCACAAAAATTGGCACTAAAATTATTACAAAACGATTGTAACCAATTCTACGCCAGCTCACAAAAATTAGTACTGAAAAAAAAATTACGCAAACCGATTTTAATCTATACCAGTTCACAATTTTTTTTACTAAAAATAACTCAAAACGATTTTAATCTATACCACACCAATTCACAAAAATTAGTCCTGAAAAAAATCACTCAAAACTATCTTAATCTATACCAGTTCATAGAAAAAAATAGCACTAGAAAAGTAAATAAAAACGGGTTCAATCTATATCACACCAGTTCATAAAAATTACTATTGAAAAAAAATAATTCAAAAAGGTTTTAATCTATAACACACTAGTTCTAAAATCAATTAAAGGAAAACAAATAATTCACAATAGTTTTAATCTACACCACACCAGTTCACAAAAATTAGTACTTGTCCGCTCAATTAAATCATAAAATAAAAATTTTGGGTACCCAAATAAAGATACAATCATAGAGGTAACTCAACGGTTTTAATGGCCGTGGGTGAAAATGGAAAATTCTATATATCTCTAAAATGGTTTCCTTCAATTGGTAAACTTTTCGTTTCTCTCATACAAATTTGAGCTTATAAAAACTACGACTGCACATTTTCCATTATTAATTATTACAAATATCAAAGTGCATGAAAAATGAAATATCCATGCCTTTTAGCAGATTGAAATATTAAAAAGATAAAGATAAAGGATACAGGTTATAACTATATCAATCTTAAACCTTTTCTGCTGTCAACATCTTCAAACCCTGAAAACACTAGGGGTTTTCAAAAATTATGTTTTAAAAGCGAGAACTCAAATGCAATAAAACAAAATCGTATGCTAATATTATTTTAAATGACTCCTGCAACTCACTACATTGTGTCAATATGGAACTTTAATTGAATGTATAATTCTTAAAGAGACCAAAAAGAAAGATAGTAAACTGTTAAAAGGTTGCACGTTTCCTCCTGATGATGCATCTTTCTCTGTTCAGTTTTACTATATTGGATCTGATTTATCTGAATACAAGAAATTCTTTTGGTGGAGGCTACAAAAATCGTAATTAATAAAAACATCTGTTGAATTGTCACATGATTATCTCAAACTTGCTTCAAAATATCTGTAAGTTTATTATAGTTAGCTGGAAATCATTGCTAATTGATGCATAAATTAATTATTCAAATATTACTTTAATTCTTCTGGAACGGAATATAACTCATATCCAAACTATTACTAAACAAACGAGATAATCAAATAAATATATATATTCCAGGAATTTTAAATGAAAAAGCCTGACGCTGCAACTCAGTCTTTATGGGCATGTACAATAAATTTAACTAGATATACATCTCCCCCCTGAAAAAAGATACTAACGAATCAAAATGATATAAAATTAAACCCGATAGTTAGCGTATAAGCCTTCTTGCATATTAACATAAATATTCCTTATCATCTGGAAGTCAATGAAAGAAACTCTATAAGTGATTCTATTCACGCGCACGAAGAGAATACACACCTCTTACATGTTTAATTCATAATTGTCATTCATCTTCAACGGGGTCAGCTTGAAGAAAAA
>NC_090725.1:229817944-229862944 GCF_036898095.1 Palaemon carinicauda | reverse complement strand
TACTAAGCAGCGTAACGAGAAACTCGATCTTCCTCATTCCTGTTTTCCTGAAACTAAACAAACTATAGTCATTTTTTTTAATGAAGCGTATTTGCACCAACTCGCAGCGGTGCCCTTTTAGCTCGAAAAAGTTTCTTGCTATCTGATTGGTTAGAATTTTCTTGTGCAAGCAATCAGTACACTTTTCCGAGCTAAAAGGGCACCCCTGCGAGTCGGTGTAAATCTGCCTCACTATAAAGAATTGACTATAGTTCAGTGTTTTGGTGCAGTGAAATTAAAACACTCTTGATGGACCTTGAGCCTCATGGAGGTAGAGACCAAAATGGTAGTTTTTCTTAGTTTTTTATAAATTTTCCGCAAGTTAGCATGAAGAGGTTCTTTTCACACTTGTTGAAGAATTGGTCATGTTACGCCATTAGGTAAATGTGTTTGTGGTAGCTCTAGCCATGCCAATTATCGTCCAATTTCTATAACTCCCATATTATCTCAAGTTTTTGAACATCTTTTGGCAAAACATATAAACACCTATGCTGAAGGTCATAATCTATTCCCTAGCTTGCAAATTGACTTTCGCAAAGGCATCAGAGCATGTGATGCCCTTTTTACAATCTCCAATGCTGTAAATAAATCCCTTGAATATGGTCAGGAAGTTCGTATTACTGGCTTTGATTCTAGTGTTGGCTTTGGCCGGGGTAATCACGAGGTCCTTATTTTCAAACTCAAATAGTTGGGAGTGTGTGGCCCTTTTCTTAGCATTATTATTGATTTATAAGTAGTAGATTGCATATATATGTTGCTGATGGGCACCACGGTGAGTTGATGAATGCTATATCTGTTGTTCTTCATGGTAGTATTCTTGGTCCATTACTGTTCATACTATATACACATGGTATGTGGTTTGGTAAGCTCCTTGCATAGGCAGATGATGCTACTCTTTGCATTAATTCCATCTCCTGAATGTAGATCTGGGGTTGCTGAATCCATTAAAGGAGATTTAGCTAGTTGTGAGACATCAAGTTGAACTCTAAAAAAACTATAAGCATGACTGTAAGAAGGTCGAGGACAGTGTGATTCTTGATTATATTTCTTTTTAAAACACATTGTCTGTTTCTTCTTCAATTACACACACAAAAAAATGGCTTATGAAGAAAGTTTTAAGGAATTTTGGTGATCAATCTATTGTGAAGAGATGCTTTAGTTCTTTCATTCTATCTTGTTTCGAGTATTGTTATCCTGTCTAGTCTTTATTTGCTGACTTTCATCTTAAGTTGTTGGAGAAAAACTTGTGGTCCATTAAACCACTTATTTCTGATCTGGATTTTAATCTCCGGTACCGTCGTCCAGTTATTAATAATAATAATACCGTCGTCTAGTTATTAATAATAATAATAATAATACTGTCGTCCAGTTATTATTAATAATAATAATAATAATAATAATAATTACATTATTATTATTATTATTATTATTATTATTATTATTATTATTATTATTACTAGCTACGCTACAATCCTTGTTGGAAAAGCAGGTTGCTATGAGCTCAAGGACTCCAATCGAGAAAATTAGCCCACCGAGGAAAGGAAATAAATAAACTACACAAGAAATAATGAATAATTAATGAAAAAAACAATAGCAACATCTGTATTATAGTAGGAATGATGAGGGACTTAACGAGTGTTTGCATCCTCAAGCCATTGTAGTTGACGAAATCACTGGCGATTAATAAATAAATTCTCTCCGGCGTCGACTGGCAAAGCAAAACTTTACAGATCAGAAAATTCAAGTTAGATTGGATTTATGAATTTTAGCTATATAATCCGGTGCTAAGGCCTGTAAAAGTTTTCAGCACCCTAATTCATCATAGGTAAAACCATCCAGTACAGTTACAATGAGGTAGGAGGTTGGCCAAAGCACCAGCCACCCGCTGCGATACTACCGCTAGAAAGTTATGGGTTGTTTTAACTGGCCAAACAGTACTACATTGGATCCTTTTCTCTGGTTACGGTTCATTATCCCTTTGCCTACAGACACACACAAACCGAATAGTCTGGCCTATTCTTTATATATTCTCCTATCTCCTCATACACCGGACAACACAAATTATCAAACAAGTCTTCTTTGGGATTACTGCACTGTAATTGTTCAGTGGCCACTTTTCTCTTGGTAAGGGTAGAAGGGACTCTTTAGCTATGATAAGCAGCTCTTCCTGGAGAAGGACACTCGAAAATCAAACCATTGTTCTCTAGTATTTGGTAGTGCCATAGCATCTGTACCATGGTCTTCCACTGTCTTGGATTAGAGTTCTCTTGCTTAAGGGTACACTAGAGCACACTATTCTATCTTATTTCTTTTCCTCCTGTTTTTTGAAGTTTTTATAGTTTATATATGAATTTTTCTTTTTACTGTTTTATTTAATTGTTAATTACTTCCCTTGTAGTTTATTTATTTCCTTATTTTTTTCCTCACTGGGCTATTTTCCCTGTTGAACCCCTTGGGCTTATAGCATCCTTCCTCCATAAAAAGCTTCAGTTAAAAGATGAACGCCATTACTTTTAACAGAATCTAAATTTTCGAGTCGGTAATTTAGCAGAAAAATAATTCATATTCCAATGAAAACTTTCAATTACGCACAGCTGTCTGAAAGCTTAGTGTTGCCCGTTTTCCCATAACATAATTAGAAGTGACAAGTCATTCAGGTTATGCAAGTGAGCTTCTTCAAAACAAGATTTTATACGAGCACACAAGCAATGGTCTAGACAAAAATTCTAGACATTCCTCATAATCATTACGAAATTTTGCTACTCACCCAAACTCGTTATTCTATATCAATATTTTTACTTTTTTTTCTGCTAGAGCCAATCGGGAGGCAGCAAAGAATATTAATATGACATCTACAACTGCTTGACTTAAACCCCTGAGTACCAGTTTCTCCAGCAATTACAGCAAAAGCAAAGGAAAGAGCATTAAGCAAGAAAAAACAGAAACACCTTATTCCTGGCTTATTACAATTTCCATCGAAGTGCACTATCAAGTTGCTAGCTGGTGAAATTGGCCGGTAACTGGTTGGTGAAATTTAACTTTTTCCTATCTTAAGAAATGGAAAAAAAAATACGTAATGCTTTAAGTTTTGGTATATCCTTTCGTTTCATAAGTCATTCATGACATTGAACATAAATTGTTCAGTATTTACTGAAATATGAATAAAAAATAGGATTCAGCTTTATTTGATGAATAAGTTGGTTTTCAAAAAAAAAAAAAAATACATATATATACATATATAATAATAATAATAATAATAATAATAATAATAATAATAATAATAATAATAATAATAATAACTAAAAAAGACTCGTTCTATTCTCTAACACTATTCAATATGACAAGTCTTCTAATTTGAAAAATCTATAATTTGAAAGCGTGTAATTCAGTTAAAATATCAAGCCCATATTCAAATCTTAAAGATTACTCGTGAGCAGCAGAGACAAAAATTCAAACAGCGTCCTGGTGATCGACTACTTACATAAACATCAGTAGGTGACCTATAGGCTTACCAATCTCAAAAGAGCACGGACGTTATTAAAATCAATCGGCTTGAACGGGTCTCCATCTTCCCACCCACAAAATGCAAGTCATAGATGTTTCAAATAGGGTGCCATACTTGAATGAAGAAACGAAAGTAATTTAGTGCGATATAACAATGGCTCTGCCATCTTCTCTGAAAGAAAAAGACGTATGGAAAATACGAGATTACATTTTCCTCAAGGGAATCCTAACTCTCAGAAGAATGGTTAACCACCAAGTTTTTATTGTGATGAAAAGCTTCCCTCTAGAATATTAAGTGTCAGGGTGAGACCAAACAACGTCACGTCTAAGCAAGTAGCCCTTCATTTTAATAAATCGCCCTTAAAGGTTACTAAAACACTTCAGGACTTTCTTCATCTAAAATTCTTTCCATGCCACTGTTCTGTGATTCCCACAAACCTCGCTCCTATTATTTACTTTTCAAATAGTTTATTTATTTCATTGTTTCCTTTTCCTGTTTTTTCCCTGTCTGAGCCCTTGGGATTATAGCATCCTGCTTTTCCAACTAGGGTTGTAGTATACTTAGTTAGATCTCGAAGACATTTTGTCCTTTTGGCCTTCAAACTAAAAAAATAATGTTTCTAGGGCGGTCAATATTTAATTTCTATTTCTCCATGCCATTCTAATTAAATACGCCATAAAGAATTCTGTCTAATAAATCATGAATGGTATATAAAAAACAAACAAAAGTAACTCATCTTCAAAAGTGCGCTTGAATTATAGTGAAAGAAAAGGGAATTACATTGCAAGACTACTACATTTAGAGCACCTACGACTTCATATTATACCAAAGTAATGATATACAACGCATATCTAATTCAAAGCATAATCAATACAGATGCAGCTTGAGCCTAAAAAAATTCCGGAAAGCCAGAATAACGCAATTAGTTCATGAAACTTACAAATAAGAATTTAGGACCATAATAAACTGATCCGAGCGAGAGAGAGAGAGAGAGAGAGAGAGAGAGAGAGAGAGAGAGAGAGAGAGAGAGAGATCAACATAACTTTAGGAATAATAGGTCCAAAAGGGCTTCAGACATGAAGATCATCTAATAAATAATCTTAGGGGTATCTATATAAATATAAATATATATACATATATATATATATATATATATATATATATATATATATATATATATATATATATGCGTGTGTGTGAGCGTGTGTGTGCGTGTGCGTGTATGTGCATGTATGTATACATGTATGTGGATACATGACTTCTGGTACTCCTCACATTTCAGTAAATAAATCCAAGATACTATATAATCACACCAATAACAGTGAATGAAATAGAAAAATAGAGAAAAAAAAGAGAAAAACATCAATCAAAACCCTGCATAAATAAATAAATAAATAAAAGGACTAAAGTAAAAATCAGTGGATTGCGACCAAATAAACCTTCCGGCACCTACAATTCTGGAAGTTCATCCCATACTTTCAGGATAAACTTGGAAGTTCTTTTTTTTTTTTTTTACAAACTTGGGAACAGCAAACTATTTTTTTTATGTAAGCTTTTGAAACTTAATTGCTGGAAAGTACTTGATGATTGTCTTGATAATAAGGAGAAATAAAATGGAAAGAAAAAATACTAGTTATTTTGTTTTTTGGTTTCATGCGTTTCACATTGTTCATTCATAAAATATGAAAGCTTTCTTTTATCATCTTTAAATTTCTGTTAACCACGCTGCTTTCGTACACTAGTTTTTACACTACTTCTCAATACTTTACATGTGAAATAAAACTAGTTTACTATGATGACAGTTAAGCAAAATAAAACTAGTTTACTATGATGACAGTTAAGCAAAACGCTGTCGAAAGCTAAACTGTAAAACCAAGCAATACCTTTTTCTTCGACTAAACCAAGCAGTGCCATTCTCATTGAATAAAGCAAGCAATGCATTTCTTAGCCATATAAACCAAGCAATGCCTTCCTTTCTCAGCCCATAAACCAAGCAATGCCTTTTATTATTATTATTAAATGCTAAGCTACAACCCTAGTTGGAAAAGCAGGATGCTATAAGCCCAGGGGGCCCAAGAGGGAAAATAGCCCAGTGAGGAAAGGAAACAAGGAAAAATTAAATATTTTAAGAATAGTAACAACATTAAAATAAATATTTCCCATATAAACAATAAAAACTTCAACAAAAGGAAGAGAAACTAGCGAATAAACCAAGCAATGCTTTCCTTTCTCAGCCCATAAACCAAGCAATGCCTTTCTCTACGAATAAACCAAGCAGTGCCTTTCACAATGAATAAACCAAGCAATGTCTTTCTCAGTCCATAAACCAAGCAATGCCTTCCTTTCTCAGCCCATAAACTAAGAAATGCCTTCCTTTCTCAGCCCATAAACCAAGCAATGCCTTTCTCAGCGAATAAACCAAGCAATGCCTTCCTTCTCAGCCCAAAAAACCAAGCAATGCCTTTCTCTACGAATAAACCAAGCAGTGCCTTTCACAATGAATAAACCAAGCAATGACTTTCTCAGCGAATAAACCAAGCAATACCTTCCTTTCTCAACCCATAATCTAAGCAATGTCTTTCTCAGCCCAAAAACCAAGCAATGTTTTCCTCATTCTAAAAACTAAGCAATGCCTTTATCAGCCCATAAACCAAGCAATGCCTTCCTCAGCCCACAAACCAAGCAATTCCTTTCACAGCCCAGAACCCAAATAATGCCCTTCTCAGCTCATAAACCAAGCAATACCTTCTTTTCTCTGTCCAAAAATCAAACAATCCCTTTCTCAGCCTAAAAAACCAAGCATTGTTGCCTTTCACTGCCCACAAACCAAACAATGCCTTTCTCAGCCATTAAACCAAGCAATGTCTTTCTCAGAACACCACAAAACAAACAACGCCTTTCTCAGCTCATAAACCAAGCAATGCCTTTCTCAGCCTATAAACCAAGCAATGCCTTTCTCAGCCCATAAACCAAGCAATGCCTTTCTCAGCCCACAAACCAAACTATACCTTTCTCAGCCAAGAAACTAAGCAATGACTTTCTCAGCCCACAAAGAAAACCAAGCAATGCCTTTCACCGCACCAAACTAAGCAATGCCCTTCTCAGCCCACAAACCAAACAATGCCTTTCCCAGCCCATAAACCAAGCAATGCCTTCCTTTCTCAACTCATAAACCGACCAATGCCTTTCTGAGACCATTAACCAAGCAATGCATTTCTTAGCCCACTCACCAAACAATGCCTTTCTCAGCCCATAAACCAAGCAATGCCTTTCTCCGCCCCAAATTAAGCAATGCCCTTCTCAGCACACAAACCAAACAATGCATTTCTCAGGCAATAAACCAAGCAATGCCTTACTTTCTCAACTCATAAACCGACCAATGCCTTACTGATACCATAAACAAAGCAATGCATTTCTTGGCCCACTAACCAAACAATGCCTTTCTCAGCCCATAAACCAAGCAATGCCTTCCTTTCTCAGCTCAAACCAAGCAATGCCTTTATCAGCCCTAAACCAAGCAATGCCTTTCTCAGTCCATAAACCAGGCAATGCCCTTCTCAGCCCACAAACCATCAATGCCTTTCTCCCCAAATAAACCAAGCAATGCCTTCCTTACTCAGCCCAAAAACCAAGCAATGCCTTCCTTTCTCAGCCCAAAAACCAAACAATGCCTTTTTCAGCCCAAAAACCAAGCAATGCCTTTCTCAGCCCACAAACGAAACAATGCCTTTCTCCGCCCATAAACCAAGCAATGCCTTCCTTTCTCAGCTCATAAACAAAACAATGCCTTTATCAGCCCATAAACCAAGCAATGCCTTTCTCAGCCCACAAACAAAACAATACTTTTCTCAGAGAAAAAACTTAAGCTTGAGGTTTGACGCTTGACTCATAGCTGCTAAGTTACCTGTGGGATGTGGAATTTACAAAATTTAACCAAATTTTCATTAAATGCAAAGATATATCTATAAACTTAATAGCAATAGTTATTTGATTTTGATTTATAAAATTAGGGCCCTATGGACCCGCACAGCGCTCATCATCATATCTTGTCTCGCTAGTACTTGATCTATTGCCTGCTTCATTGGTGTTGATGAGGTCTTGATCTGTACAGGTGGGTCTCATTTCACATGAACGAAGGATGCATCGCATGTTTTGCACTGGAGAGCCACACTGGCACTCACTAGTGGATACGTCTTCATTTATAGCTGTTGCTCCTAGTCTTATCCACTCCGGTTCTTGCTCGATTCAATGTTACCCAGTCTTTTCTTGAAGTGCTAGTGCAGGGGAAACCATTCAACGCTGAGCTGAGACTGAGAAGAATAAAATAAAAGAGGCTGGATAGCGAGATATAGACTGCTAAGAATAGGTGCAAATATCCTTTATTGTTGCCTACAGTTCCCCACGTGAAGTGCGCTGATGGCACCATCACCTTAAGGGATAAAGCTGTCCCTGTGAATGGCTCAGCAGATTCAAACCTATTAAGTCGCTTGATAAGCTTGAATGCCAAGTTTCAACAAGATCAGCTCAATCTTATTTGAAATACAGAGGGGAATATAATCCGTTTGCAACTTTGCTGACCAAATGCAATTTCTGTTCTGAATTTGAAACATCACAAAATACACAGAACACATTATACAATATATTAACTAGCATCACCAACAACAACAAAAAGACACGAAAATGCAATGATATATGGATCAACTTTTGAAAACCCCAGCACTTTATTATCGTGGATTTCTCTATGCTTCATTTTAATGATAATATATATCAAGAACAACATACTCATGAATAACTAAGATTAGGGTGAAGACTGTAACAGAATTAACTCTAAAAAAACAACATAAAATAAATTAATTCACCCGTAACTGGAAACCATCACTCCCAAAATGAAACAGGATAATTACTGAAGCCCAAGGAAGAACAAGCTAATTAATCAACATAGGATTCATAAAGAAAAAATTACATCACCTATAAGGACGATTAATCAGTGGGTATAGCTCATTCCAAAATTATATACCAACTTAAAACTGAAGACATAACCTAAATTTAATGGAATAATAGAGAGAATCAACCAATTAGGGCTAGGATAGGGGCAAAAATTTGTATCAGGTTGAAGATATATCTTCCATTTACTGCTATAGTTTGCTATCATACAACACCAGGGTTTACATTTGCCTAATCAATTGATATTATTCAGCTAGAATGGCTAATGAAGTTTTAATACGGAATATAAGTACTGAAAACGATAAAAAGGGGCCTTTCTTCGTTGTTCACGAAAAGGTGCATTAAACCTCTGCATATCTAAGTCAAAGCATGAAAACGTTAATGCTGTCCAAAAGAAAAAGAAACGATTAATTGTGACATTAGAAATGCTTTTAACTGCCGTGGAACTTAAACTCACTACAGTCTCTCTCCAAATTACAGCCAACTTTATATATATATATATATATATATATATATATATATATATATATATATATATATATATATATATATATATATATATATATATATATATATATAAAACCTATAGAAAAATTTTGGAGGTAGAATATCTAGCAAAACCAGGATAGGACCCCCCCCCCCACCCAAATAGCCGCTTCCTTTTATATTCAGGAACAATTGGAGAGAAACAAACCACATTTACAATATAACCTCTTTTTCATTTTGACGTCTGAATCAATGTAATCTTTTATAGGTTACAGCTGAATAAGGAAATAAGTAAACGAGCTTCCTTTACTGCTGCCTTTGACCGTGTTAATCATGAGGCTTTTGTGTTCAAACTCAAACAATTTGGAGTGAATCATTACTGAATTTTCAAGTAATAGACTACAAAGAGTTGTTGTTGAAGGGTACCCTATACTCATTATAGTAATGGGATATCTGGCGTTCCTCGGAGTAGTGTTCTTGCCTCAATTCTTTTCATACTATATACACATGATATGTGGTTTGGCCCAAAAAACAAGCTCATTGAATATGCAGATACCGTTACCCCTTTGCCTCAATTCCACTTCCTGAATATGGAGCTGGGGTTGCTGAATCCCTTATTAAAGAGCTAGCTATAATTAGTGCATGGTGGAAATCACGGTCCACGAAGTTGAACCATAACAACACTTGAAGTATGATTGTAAGCAGGTCGAGAACAGTGGCTCCTCAACATCCAGATCTCCTCACTGATAATGTTTCTTTAACTCTATACGACTTCTAAAATTCTATGTGTGATTCTTGATAAGAAATTTTCTTTTGAGAAACACACTCGATCTGTTTCTTCTTCAACTGCACAAAACATTGACTTACTGAGAGAGTTTTTTAAGCTTTTCGGTGATCAATCTATTCGGAAAAAATGGTTCAATTCTTTTATTCTAGCTTCTTTCGACTATTGTTCTCCTGTCTGGTTTTCAGCTGCTGATTCTCATCTCAATTTGTTGGCCAAAAACCATGCAGTCTATCAAATTTCGTATTCCTGATCTGGATCTTAATCTCTGGCATCGTTGTTCAGTTACTTCTTTATACGTGTTGCATAAGATTTTTTATAATTATGACCATTCTTTGTATTCGGATCTTCCCAGACTGTACCATTCTGTATGCATTACTAGACATGCAAATAATTCTAACAGCCACACCTTCTCCATCATAAGGATCAATACTACACAGTATTATAGAAGTTTTATTTCAGCTGTGACAAAATTGTGAAATGATCTTCCTAATCAGGCAGTTAAATCTGTGGAACTTGAGAAGTTCATATTTGCAGCGAATGTTTTTATGTTGAACAGGCTGACGTAAGTCTCTTCATAGTTTATATACGAAAGATGGATTTTAACGTTGTTACTGATATCAAGATATTTATATTTACTATTTATTACTTCTCATGTAGTTTATCTATTTGCTTATTTCCTTTCCCCACTAGGCTATATTTCCCTGTCGGAGTCCTAGAGCTTATAGCATCCCGTTTTTTCAATTAGGGTTTTAGCTGAGCTTATTATAATAATAATAATATTAATAATAATATTAATAATAATAATAATAATTAAAGTAAACGGTAAGAATCCGGTCAACAAAGGTAAGGTTCAAAATAAACTGGGAAAACAAATACGGAATCGATGAAGCAAAATAAGTCCATTAAAAGTATAGCAAAATATTAATGTGGGTTAGGGAATCCTGTTAAAATGTCAAATGGAAGTACTATCAGAACATCTGCGATTGCTGAAAATGTCTTTCGAAGATTGTAGACTATATGAAATGTTATTTAGAAAGTCTACTTTAAGAAAAGTTATCATGATAGTCTAAAGTAAACTCTCAGACACAATCTTAAGCTAACCTTAATTTCCTATTTACATTCCCCAAGACAAACAACGGAGTAGTTAGAACCTGACATTGATGATAAGTGATGAATGGACTCAGAATCAATTTCCGAACAATTATTGGATGAACTCGCTTGGTAATAGGCCGTATTACTAAGGTTTTGAAAAGTTTTTTTTTTTTTTAACCACAGACGCATCACGTTGATTTGATAATGGTGGTGAGGTGTGTATCATGCCACAACTGAAAGCCGTGCAAAACATGAATAAAAAAAAATACGTTTAAATTATGGTTGTACATTTTACTGGGTACAACAATCCTAAAATGCAAGGTACGACTGGCAAAAGATGAATACTACACAAAATGATTATCTAGCTTCTAGCCATCCAGGTTTTTTGAGATTTTAGCGTTGAAGATTAATCAAATATCCGCTTATGCAAGTGGTTGATTTTTTCAGTGATTCAATTCAAGAATTTTAATTTGACGGATACCAATATATTTACAGATGAAGTTGAGGATGACTATTCATAACTAATGTACGAGACCTGTCAAAAATGATGGCTAAATATTCAGTTAAATATCCACACACAAATTTGTGTGAGACTTCGGTTTCCGAGTGTACCTCTCGGGGTACCCTCTCTCACCAGTGTATGACTACTCCTTCTCCCCCTACCCGATAGACGGGAGTGGCCGAGTACTGTAGTTACATATGACAATACCCCTGAGCGTGACCAGAAATATATATATATATATATATATATATATATATATATATATATATATATATATATACATATATATACATATATATATATATATATATATATATATATATATATATATATATATATATATATATATACAGTATATATACATATATACACAGTATATATATATATATATATATATATATATATATATATATATATATATATATATATATATAAAGAAACTTGTTTTATTATACAGGGGAGATTCTCCATGCGATACAGTGGATTTAACCTTTGAGTAATGGTGGCGAGTAACCACTTTGAAACACTCGTAGCTAATAAACCTGTCATATGTGACGACTAATAAATTTGCCGAAGTTAATTAAACTGATTAATCAAAATCACGCTTTAGGAGATGATCATCAAAACAACAGCGGATGTAAATATTTGGTACTTCAAGGTTTGTAAATAAATCACGTTTTGGATAGTATAGCTGATTAATTCCTTAATGGGTTTTGGTAAATATTAATCAACACCATAGTTTTAACCAATGCAAGACGGGGTCAAAATACTGCCTCCAAATAATGAGATATATACCCAAACACTATACGAACCAGGCTTTCTTTTCTCAAATTCATGGTCGAAGCATCTGATTTATAAAGCTAGGTTAGAATTTTATAGCATTAAAAGAACAACCAATTGTGGATCACACTAGCATCTTGCTATCTCGCACTGACTCTTCGGGTTTTACTAGATTATATATTTTCACAATACGTAACCTCAAGTCAACGATCTACTTCCATTAAAATTACCAATTACAAACGACAAGAAACGTCACTTTTTTTTTTTTAAACAGAAAAATTGTTATAACAAAGTATTTTCTACGAAATTTTACTTATGTCTATATCAAAAACTCAGACTGTGGGGTATTTTTGTGACTAAGCTGTCTATCTAGAGAGTACCAATCTTAATAACACCCTACAAACTATTTTGTCAATATTATGAACAGCACTGGATTGAAGTGCACCAATTGCTGAAGATTTCAATAACATTATTCATAAAACTGATTTTGCCGTTTTCCGATTAAGTGACAGAATGTCTGTCCTAATGTATCATTTGAATATCACACTCTGAAAATTCATTGAAGTGAGACGTGGGGTTAAAGGCCTCGGACAGGAGAGGTCAAGTGAAGAATTAGAGATCCTGGCCCAATATCCTCAGCTTGAAAACAACAGCCATTGAGACCCAACAACCTGTCATTTGACGTCATTTTGTACCCATCAGTCTTTTGAGATTTTCGGTGATCAATCTATTCTGAAGAAGTGTTTTAATTCTTTCATTCTACCTGGTTTCGAGTATTGTTCTCCTGTATGGTCTTCAGCTCCTGATTCTCATCTCAACTTTATGGACAGGAACTTACAGCCTATTAAATTTCTAATTCCTGTTCTGGATATTAATCTCCCGCACCCTCGTTCAATTTGTTTGCTATGCATGTTGCATAAGATATTTTATAATTCTGACCATCCTTTACAGTCAGATCTTCCTGGAAAGGACCATCCTGTTCGCAATACTAGGTATGCAGTTAATTCTAACAGTCAGGCATTCTCCATCATAGGGCTCAATACTACACAGTATTCTAGAAAATTTACTCCAGCTATGTACAAGATGTGGAACGATCGTCCTAATCGGGTAGTTAAATTAGTAGAACTTCATAAGTTCAAACTTACAGCAAATGTTTTCATGTTGAACAGGCACACGTAAGTCTCTTTTTATAGTTTGTATATGATATGGGCTATCTGTTTTAATGTTGTTACTGTTCTTGAAATATTTTATTTAAATTCTTCATTACTTTTCATATAGTTTATTCATTTCCTTATTTCCTTTCCTCACTGGACTATTTTTCCTTTTTGGAGCCCTTGAACTTATAGCATCCTGCTTTTCAACAAAGATTGCATCTTAGCTAGTAATAATAATTATAAAAATCATCATGCGAAGCCCTTCAGTGTCCACCAGTCTATCAAGCGAAGCCCTTCAGTGTCTTCCAATCTATAATGTGACGCCCCTCAGTATTCACGAATCTATCATACGAAGCCCTTCAGTGTCCACCAATCTTTTATGCAAAGCCCTTCAGTGTCCACCAATCTATCATGCAAAACCCTTCAGTGTATTCCAATCTATAATGTGACGCCCTTCAGTGTTCACGAATCTATCATACAAAGCTCTTCATTGTCCAATCTTTTATGCAAAGCCCTTCACTGTCCACCTATTCAAAGCCTTTAAGTGTCCACCTATGAAAAGCCCTTCAATGTCCACCAATCTATCATGCAAAGCCCTTCAGTGTCTTCCAATATATAATGCAATGCTCTTCATTGTTCACGAATCTATCATACAAAGCCCTTCAGTGTCCACCAATCTTTTATGCAGAGCCCTTCAGTGTCCACCAATCTATCATGCGAAGCCCTTCAACGTCTTCCAATCTATCATGCGAAGCCCTTTGGTGTCCACCAATCTATCATGCGAAGCACTTCAGTGTCCACCAATCTATCATGTGAAGCCCTTCAATGTCTTCCAATCTATCATGCGAAGCCCTTCAGTGTCTACCAATATATCATGCGAAGCCCTTCAGTGTCCACCAATCTATAATGCGAAGCCCTTCAGTGTCCACCAATCTATCATGCAAAGCCCTTCAATGTCTTCCAATCTATCATGCGAAGCCATTCAGTGTCCACCAATCTATAATGCGAAGCCCTTCAGTGTCCACCAATCTATCATGCGAAGCCCTTCAATGTCATCCAATCTATAATGTGATGCCCTTCAGTGTTCACAAATCTATCATGTGAAGCCCTTCAGTGTCTACCAATATATCATGCGAAGCCCTTCAGTGTCCACCAATCTATAATGCGAAGCCCTTCAGTGTCCACCAATCTATCATGCAAAGCCCTTCAATGTCTTCCAATCTATCATGCGAAGCCATTCAGTGTCCACCAATCTATAATGCGAAGCCCTTCAGTGTCCACCAATCTATCATGCGAAGCCCTTCAATGTCATCCAATCTATAATGTGACGCCCTTCAGTGTTCACGAATCTATCATACAAAGCTCTTCATTGTCCAATCTTTTATGCAAAGCCCTTCACTGTCCACCTATTCAAAGCATTTAAGTGTCCACCTATGAAAAGCCCTTCAATGTCCACCAATCTATCATGCAAAGCCCTTCAGTGTCTTCCAATATATAATGCAATGCTCTTCATTGTTCACGAATCTATCATACAAAGCCCTTCAGTGTCCACCAATCTTTTATGCAGAGCCCTTCAGTGTCCACCAATCTATCATGCGAAGCCCTTCAATGTCTTCCAATCTATCATGCGAAGCCCTTTGGTGTCCACCAATCTATCATGCGAAGCACTTCAGTGTCCACCAATCTATCATGTGAAGCCCTTCAATGTCTTCCAATCTATCATGCGAAGCCCTTCAGTGTCTACCAATATATCATGCAAAGCCCTTCAGTGTCCACCAATCTATAATGCGAAGCCCTTCAGTGTCCACCAATCTATCATGCAAAGCCCTTCAATGTCTTCCAATCTATCATGCGAAGCCATTCAGTGTCCACCAATCTATAATGCGAAGCCCTTCAGTGTCCACCAATCTATCATGCGAAGCCCTTCAATGTCATCCAATCTATAATGTGATGCCCTTCAGTGTTCACAAATCTATCATGTGAAGCCCTTCAGTGTCCACGAATCTTTTATGCAAAGCCCTTCAGTGTCCACCAATCTATCATGCGAAGCCCTTCAATGTCTTTAAATCTATAATGCGATGCCCTTTAGTGTTTATGAATCTATCATACAAAGCCCTACAGTGTCCACGAATCTATCATACAAAGCCCTACAGTGTCCACGAATCTTTTATGCAAAGCCCTTCAGTGTCCACCAATCTATCATGCGAAGCCCTTCAATGTCTTCAAATCTATAATGCGATGCCTTTCAGTGTTCACGAATCTATCATACGAAGCCCTCAAGTGTCTAGCAATCTTTTATGCAAAGCCCTTCAGTGTTCACGAATCTTTTATGCAAAGCCCTTCAGTGTCCACCAATCTATCATGCGAAGCCCTTCAATGTCTTTAAATATATAATGCGATGCCCTTTAGTGTTTATGAATCTATCATACAAAGCCCTACAGTGTCCACGAATCTTTTATGCAAAGCCCTTCAGTGTCCACCAATCTATCATGCGAAGCCCTTCAATGTCTTCAAATCTATAATGCGATGCCCTTCAGTGTTCACGAATCTATCATACGAAGCCCTTAAGTGTCTAGCAATCTTTTATGCAAAGCCTTTCAGTGTTCACCAATCTATCATGCGAACCCCTTCAATGTCTTCAAATCTATAATGCAAAGCCCTTCAGTGTCCACCAATCTATCAGGCAAAGCCCTTCAATGTCTTCAAATCTATAATGCAATGCCCTTCAGTGTTCACGAATCTATCATACAAAGCCCTTAAGTGTCCAGCAATCTTTTATGCAAAGCCCTTCAATGTCTTCAAATCTATCATGCGAAGCCCTTCAGCGTCCACCAATCTATGATGCGAAGCCCTTCAGTGTCCACCAATCTATCATGCGAAGCCCTTCAATGTCTTCCAATATATAATGCGATGCCCTTCAGTGTTCACGAATCTATCATGTGAAGCACTTAAGTGTCCACGAATCTTTTATGCAAAGCCCTTCAGTGTCTACCAATCTATCATGCGAAGCCCTCAATGTCTTCAAATCTATAATGTGATGCCCTTTAGTGTTTATGAATCTACCATACAAAGCCCTTCAGTGTCCAGCAATCTTTTATGCAAAGCCTTTCAGTGTCCACCAATCTATCATGCGAAGCCCTTCAATGTCTTCAAATCTATAATGCAATGCCCTTCAGTGTTCACGAATCTATCACACAAAGCCCTTAAGTGTCCAGCAATCTTTTATGCAAAGCCTTTCAGTGTCCACCAATCTATCATGCGAAGCCCTTCAATGTCTTCAAATCTATAATGCGATGCCCTTCAGTGTTCACGAATCTATCATACGAAGCCCTTAAGTGTCCAGCAATCTTTTATGCAAAGCCCTTCAATGTCTTCCAATCTATCATGCGAAGACCTTCAGTGTCCACCATTCTATAATGCGAAGCCCTTCAGTATCCACCAATCTATCATGCAAAGCCCTTCATTGTCTTCCAATCTCTCATGCGATGCCCTTCACTGTCCACTAATCTATCATGTGAAGCCCTTCAGTGTCCACCAATCTATCATGCAAAGCCCTTCAATGTCTTCCAATCTATAATGCGATGCCCTTCAGTGGTCAGGAATCTATCATACGAAGCCCTTCAATGTCCACCAATCTTTTATACAAAACCCTTCACTGTTCACTAATCTATCATAGGAACCCCTTCAGTGTCCACCAATCTATCATAGAAAGCCCTTCAGTGTCCACCAATCTATCATGCAAAGCCCTTCAGTGTCCACCAATCTATCATGGTAAGCCCCTAGGTGTCCACCAATCTATCATGGTAAGCCCCTAGGTGTCCACCAATCTATCATGGGAAGCCCTTCAGTGTCCACCAATCTATCATGCAAAGCCCTTCAGTGTGCACCAATCTATCATGGTAAGCCCTCCAGTGTCCACCAATCTTTCATGCGAGGGTCTTCAATGACCACCAGTCTATCATGTGAGGCTATTAGATACCAACTAATCTCTCCTGTGAGGCCGTTCAGTGCCCACCAATTTATCATGTAAGATAATTTAGTGCCCACAAAGATAACATTGTAATTAAAACTTCCTAATCTAAACGAACCCTAACGCTTCCCTGACAGTTAAGGTTATTTCTTGTATGAAAATTTTTATAATCAACAAAATCGCTTGGAAAAAATAAGTATGAAATATGCCATGGATACTTAGGTTAATTTACATTACATATTCAACTAAATACTTTGTATAGCTTATCATTAATATATAAAGACGGATACTAAATTCCAAAAACAACAGTAAGTCATACCCATATTCATAAACTTGATATGAAATCAATATTTCCTGGGGAACTATTACGATACTTAATGTTATCCTTCAATTACTGAAGACCACTGTTCTTCCCCGGAAAAGAAACTCACTCTCTCTCTCTCTCTCTCTCTCTCTCTCTCTCTCTCTCTCTCTCTCTCTCTCTCTCTCTCTCTCTCTCTCTCTCTCTCTCTCTCCATTTATAGATAGATTTTCAGAGTTTCACCGAGACCTCGAAATTATGATTAAATATTTTGATAAAGAGACTTGTCCTCGAAGTTCAACTGAAATAATACAAGTTCATTTTAACATTGCATATACAGGGAATAATATTTCACTTCTGTCCTATATTCACACTAGTTTTTTCAAACATAAAACCTTATTTATTAAACCATTATACCTCTAAATTATTTCTGGTTTAATGGAGAGAGAGAGAGAGAGAGAGAGAGAGAGAGAGAGAGAGAGAGAGAGAGAGAGAGAGAGACTTTCAAAATTTTAAATCTGTACAAAAATGAAGTTAAAATATGGCGATTTTGCCTGGAGTCTCGAAACTTACTAAATATTCAACACAGGAGCTAAATCTAAAAGATAAGAACCATTATCTACTGTATATGTTAGAGATTTTAGTTGCATTTCTATTGGTTTTAACCAACAGTTACTATATTTCTTTCATCTCTTATCTGCCAATGTTTCCCAAAAAAATCAAACCTTATCGGTAATATTTGGTTTAATTTGATTTATGGAATTTACGCCCCAGAGTTCCACTTAAAGGAAGAAAAAAAAAAAGAATTGACATCATCATAGGCGAATGAGGAAATAAGTCAAGGTAAAAGATTAAAAAGAAATTACCTGAAGGCACTAGCCCCCTACGGTGCTTATCGTGATAATGTATCTCATCTAACAAGAAAGGATCAAAATATTCAAGACACAAGAGGTGTTTCGATAGCTAAAAGGATCATAGGTAACAAAGACTCTCTATCTGTCTTACGAGGACAGAGTTCCTTTTTGATAATGCAAATTAACGAGGCATAACCTTATCTGATACCTACACCCTTCCATCTTTCAATAAACATGTCTTTCATCATCATTTGTCTGTGCATAGTTATCCAAAACTTCTCCCGTCCTATACGATGGATTCTCTGAATGGTTGATTTAATGCAAATACGTCAACTATGTGAAAGAATATCAGAAGAAAAACCAAATTATGATCAGTACCATAAGGCGTCACTCAGCCTTCTGAAATTTTTGATAATCTAAGTGCAACCATAAAAGGATTCTATAGGTAAAAAAAATATGTAGAACTCATAAATGCCCAAGATAATGTCGATTTATACCAAAACTAGAAATTTTAATAATTCTAAAACGAAGTCTTTAAATCTCATAAGGTTTTCTAATCTAAAGGATATATAATACTTTGACTCATTTCCCTGTATCTGGCATTTTGTCTAATGACCCCTAGTCAGCAACCTTTAAACATATCATTCCTTTATTTTTGGAAAGCTAAATACATGTTTTACGATGCTTTGACATTTCTTGGATATTCAATCTAAAAATGTAGGTATGTAGGTATATAAAAAAATACACCCACATACGCCATTTACATATTTTTTTATTAATTCGATGATAGTTTTAGTTCAACAAATCGTGTAAATAGTAAAGTTTGTGATGCACAGTTTATTTAGCCAACTAATGGAGGAGCATGAGTGAATTTTTTTTTTTTTTTATAAGTCTTAAGATATCCTTGACTATGTTTAGATATCCGGAATAAGGTTTTTGAGTTAGGACATTCAAATGCAAAGGCAGATGACAAGAGCAAGTGCAAGAGCACAAGAAAATACATAGGGTAGCCAAGAACAAAGTCAGATAGGAAAAGATGGGGACTAACAAAACAGAGAGAAAAAGATGACTAGGAATTTCAGGGAGAAATAAAAGTGTTATGCAGGAAATAGAAACAGAAAGAAAAGTGAACAAAAGGATCTCAGAATAAAGGTTGCAGGCGGAAAGATGCTGTCGAACGTGAATGCGATACAGGGTTGATGGACTATCTAAAAGGTTTGTTGAATATAAACAATAGAAGAGAAGACCTGAGAGAAGAAAGATTTGAATGGCTTAGTGTAAGATTGAGAATTCTAGAGAAAGAGAACATTGTGTGATGTGAGAAAAATAATTAAGAGGTAACGGAAGATGATGAATGGGTTAAAAATGAGATAGATGACTGGCTAGGGTTTACAAGGTTTGGGTGGACTGAATTATACATTTTAGGCCCAAGGCCAGGTACCGGAACCCGTGAAGTCGTTCATCACCATAATAAATATCTATATTAGTAAAAACTTTAAAATAATTAAACGATCGATTTCCCACAAGCGTATCTACATTAACATAAACAAATATCAGCAAATGGATATACCATCGAGATTTACAAATTTTGAGCAGCATACCAGAATATTCTCAACTGACAGTAATTTGTTTTAGTGAGCGCACACTTGAGTATTGCTACCATTTAGAATTTATGAGTGTGAGGCGAGCTTTACAGATATTTTACATGTACATGATCATATTTAAGAACCATATTATGTACAAAATCAATTTCTCCTAATTTAGTCTTGCATGCAGAATAAAAATAAAAACAATACTTAACCATTGGTCTACACAGAACCTCATAGAACCTCAATAATGATTTCTTATTTGCTCCCCAACTGAATCCATAAATAACTTTGAAAACATTTAGAGATTTCCTGCTCTCCAATTTCGGGGCATCAATGTGACGAGACCAGGCAAGTTTAAAATCGAATATCATGCCCAAAAATTCCACTTCTTTTTCATAAGGTGAAATAGTAGCTTTCAAAGTTAAGTGGATACTACAACTTCAGTCCATCAAACCCTAGCAAATCGTACAGCCACAGTCTTGTGTGTAGAAAATCTAAAAATCATGCTTAACTGCCCATATACTTATGGCATTGGTGAAATTTTGCAAATACTTGCAGGCTGTAGCACCATACTCAGTGAAATATATTACCAGATAATCAACAAAGTGATCTCTTTACAGGATATGAAATATTCTCTAAAATTCTATTGATAGCAATGGCAAAACATTCAGTATGCATGTTTCCTTTAATTCCTTCCTTTTGAATAAAAGGTCTGGATAATGTTTCCCAGTCTTACTTGTATTAATATGTCCAATAATAAAAAGTATGACTTTAATCACTTAATCACGAACACCCCTTTTTTGGCTCTTCAATTATACCATTTTGCCAGATAGTGCCATAGGCTTTCTCAAGACCCAAATGAAACAAAGACAATGGTATGAAATTTCATAGTGAAGTCTTCCTGAATTTCGTTGGATAACCACCTAAGCAATGCATCTATTCTATCGATAATCAAATTGGCATGCACAAACAAACTTACTGGAATCCATATACCAGACTAGTATGGTGTTGATGACATTTCCCATTAACTTACAGATACAACTGGGTAGGACAACTGGTCTGTAGCTAGTACATTTTAACGTTAACACATCCTTATTGCAGCTCTTAACTGGAATGATAATGGCAAATTTCTAGCTTTTGGGTAGTATACCAGTCTTGCATATCCTGTTCATGATTGTCAAGAGAAAAATCTTTGCATTTCCTGACAGATGTTCCAACATTTCATATATTGTGCCAACTCAAGGGCACTTACTTCATTAAGGGAGAACTTTACATTATACATCTCCCAACCCTACCATTAGTCCTACAATCTAGGGCAATCTGGAATGATTTCCTTCATGAATATCATCAGAATATTTCTTCCAGCTTGAAATACATGAAAACTGTTGACCAGGTTTCTCGGTAACTTCAGAAAGATCCCTTACCAATCACTGTTAAGGTCGGTGAAGATGTTTGAACAAAGTTACCACTATCGTTTTGCACCTTCTTTCAACCAATTCCAATGAGTTTTCGAGTTGATTCCATTAAAATAGCATAATCATGATTACCTCTTACATTTCTTAAAACAATTTCGTTACTTGGCAAGGGTACGTTTATTGATTATTCCACTTTGAAGGGCCACTATTGTTATGTCTTCTATAACATTTTCTAGTAATATTTCTTAGGACAGCACAATGCTTTGTTCCATCATGGAACTGCAGAGATGACATCATGAGAAATTTTCAACATTGCTTTATTAAAAAGAAGTCATAAGCCTCATTATGAGAGGTAAAAGATTCAAATTATCTGTCCAGGGTAACACAGACTGAATTTGCTCTAATCTGCTTCCTCAACCTTCCCTTTTGGGGAAATTTATTTGGGATATTTTTAACATTTTCCAAGTGAATTAAACATTTTTATTTCCATTCAACTAATCATCTGCTGACCATTTATAATCATGATGTATTGTAGAAGAGCACAAACTTTAGTCTATAACAGATAACTGAATATCATAGGTATTATGGACTGCAGTTAGTAATATCCTCTACCATTTCCCCTTCTGAATTCAAAACATCACCACCCAATAGTGAATTATGAGTACTGAAATCTCTTAGTAGTTGTAGGAATGGAGTATGGAACCAAATTATTAAAATTTTGAAAGTCAGTTTCACTAAAACTACACCTAGGATGAAGGTACAAAGAGCAGACCATCAATTGTTCAAAATCACATTTAAACCCAAAGTTTACAAATGTATATTTGAATTTAAGACAGAACATTGCACAGGATTATCACGATAACAACTGTACCTCACAGGCCGGGGTCTCCAATAAAAGAATGAAAAATAGAGTAGTTCTATCCAGGATTTTAAGACTGATTGCCAGCCATATTGTCATATTAGCATATAATTCCTGGATTGTGATCATAAAGCATAATCTTTACTTGTTCTGCTATAGGTCTTAGACCTTTGAAATTCTATTGCAGAATATTGGACTTAAATGTAAAACATTATTGAGGATTATTTCTAGAAATATCTTCCTTTAGAAGAAGAAATATGCTGGACATGAAAGTTTTGATTTAACCTCTTTACCTTGAGAGCAAGAGGGTCTCCTGACTTTTCTTAAATTGTCAAAGAAGCAATTTTGACCTCTGGTCGTAGGATGTTTAGGCAATTTAAGATTTTACTCAGCTTGAGGTATGTCATATGTAGTATGTGGGACATTCAGCAACCATTGGAAATGAATTATACTGCAAGTATTGAAGGATTTTTGTATTCCATGGCGAGGCTGGTCTTGCACGCTTCTTAAAAACAAGAATTTCCTAAACCATCCTTACTTTTCTGGTTTCATGCGAAGTAACTCACGTTCTAATTCGCTATACTGAAATTTTTATTGGTTGTATCCCCAGATGTAGAGGAGAGGAACTCAAACTAAATTTCATGGGGGAGAGGTCATCATCCTTTTTCCTTATTCCAGATGTCGGGCAGTAAACTTGAGATGTTCGAGATCGATTTAGTTGCTGAACGGGAACTAGCCTTAAATACAGATTAAGATGTCCTGAGATATCCAAGCTAAGAGATATAATCAGATGACCTAGGAGAGCTAGGCTTGGAAATAGATTTAGACATAGCAGGAGGTCTACATTTAAAGTTAGATACTTTACTGCGAAGACCAATCTTAGAATGAGTCTTTGGACGGGTTGAAGATTTTTGTAGCCCTTAAGAGGAAGGTCAAAACGATGGATTCCCACTCTTACACTCTGGTTTGATTGGTGGGCCCAATGAGGGAATAAGTTTCCTTCATGTCTTTAAATGCCGTCGCATCGGTTGTTTGGGGCCTCTCATTTTCTCCCATTAGCTCTTTTGCGCACTACCCATGATTATGTATTCTGCATTAATTACTTCAAGGATGTTTTGCTCAAAATGGTATCTAGGACACATTTTGGAATTTCACAAAGATAGCAAAACCTATCATAAGAACACTGTTTGACAAAATCATGCTCTTTTGAGGCAACATAACAATTCTCCCTGCTTTCCCAATTTAACTTGTTATGGTCCTTTTCAAACCATCTGAAGAATTGTCTAGAACTTCTTTTAAATCTCTTAACTCTCATAAGGAAAAAACCAAATGCGATTTAATCTGGTAATGTTTTGGAGAATTTTTTTTTTTTTTTAATATACACATTAAGCTCAAGGATACTATCCTTTCCCGTGTCTCAGTCGCTCATGAGTGACCTTTAATGGCTGAAAAAAATAACAATTTCATTGTATGAAGGAAAATGTGATCACAGTAACTGGAAGAATTATAATACCTTTTCAATCATAGGTTCAATACTACACAGTATTCTACTTGTTTATTCTGGAGGTTGAATCGATGTAACTAGAGGTTCAAACTTTTTTTTTTTCTGAAGAACAGTTTGGGTGTCATTTATTGTTTTATATATGACTTATCTCGATAACTTTGAAATTGATCTTATTATATTCTATAATTCTTTATTACTTTTCATTTATAATTCATTCCTTATTTCTCTATTTCCTTTCTGGACTGCGCTGCTTTCTTTGTTGATACCCTTGTACTACCAAGAAAGGTGTGGAGTAGGATTTTCATTATGAAGGTTATGTATGTGATAGCGGGACTAATAGGGAAAGAACAGTATATATCAGTCACAGAAGGTACATGGATCACATGTTTGTTAAGAAACAGTTATGTAGGAAGTTTGAAAGTAAAGTATAATATTTCATATGTCATACACTGAACTAGCAAAAGCTTATAATAGAATAATCAATAGAGATGGATACTGGAGGCGGCTGAGAAACCATGGTATAGATGACAGACTGATGAGAACAATTTAAAGTTTTTTTTTTTTTTTTAGGATGGAAGTGAAGAATGAGTTAAATTATCAATGCAAGAAAATGTGTTTGACGTGTGTGTAATGTCAGAGACAAAAATGTGTTACGTCTATGTGGCTGTTTGACATCTATTTGTATGGAGTAAGTTATTAAGGTTCGTGGACAGAGTACATGTTGCGTCTGAGACGTGGAAGGACAGGTGAATGCAGATGAAACTGTGCTGACTTGGGACAAAGACTGAAGAAGCTGGTAAGAATTTAAAAGTGCCGATATAACGAGTAAATAAAGATTTAATGGGAGTAACAGTAAGGTACTATAAGGATAAATGGAAATGAGGATGATGGATGTAATAAGGGTAACAGGAAATGAGGAAGATGGACGTAATAAGGGTAAAAGGAAATGAGGAAGATGGAGGTAATAAGGGTAAAGGAAAAAAGGAAGATGGAGGTAATAAGGGTAAAGGAAAAAAGGAAGATGGAGGTAATAAGGGTAAAGGAAATAAGGAAGATGGAGGTAATAAGGGTAAAGGAAATAAGGAAGATGGTGGTGATAAGGGTAAAAGGAAATGAAGACGTTGGAAGCAATAGGGGTAAATGGAAATAAGGAAAACAGTGGTAATAAGGGTAAAGAGAAATTAGGAAATAGAGGTAATAAGAATAAATGGAGATGAGGAAGATGGAGTAACGATTTACAGTACTCACTGAATCACTGATGGCCCATCCTTATGATATACATATACATTAGTTGTTTCCTAAAGCTACAAAGATGGCTCATCAGCAGCACGTCCAAGGACCTTACTCACGCTATGTCATTCACTTAGAACTAACAAAAATCATCATGTTTCGTGGATTTAAAGACCAAACCTTTAGATAAATTTTCCAGTTCATTTAACCATACCTTTTTAAGGGTTCCTTACCATCTCCATCCTAGAAATTATCGAATACTACATTTTCTTTAATGACTGATTCCTCATTTCCCTTACACTAGAGATTTTACCCTTTTTTTAATACCCAAAATTTCCCAAATTTTCAAGTCTTGTTATATTACATATACTTAAATAACTTCATTCCAAGAGCCAAAACACTTTTCTTTCTCACTCATATTCAGCAACCACACTTAGCTTCCACAGAGGAGCGTTGGTTCAATAATCCACTCATAAATACATATATGCGAAACTCTCATTTCTATTCTCATGAGAAAAAGGTAACGGGAACGAGGGAGAGGGTATACTATGCAGGGTTTGATAATCCATTGGGAGTGTTTCAACCCCTGCTACAACACCAAAGGCTTTGGAGAGGGGAATTCATATAAGAAACAAGAGAACTGACCTAAGGGAAAAGTCTCTGAAACAAAATAAAAGCAAATACAGTAAGACAACAGCAGTTCGCAAGAGAAGACTTTGAAAAATAAAATTGTGAAAAATAACAATTGGAAGGAAAAATTCGACGATCTGAGATTAAGGCAAGACAGAGAGCAATGAAAACCTTTCGTCGAGAGAGAAATGGGGAGGAAAAGAAAACAGGCGAATACTGGGCTGGAAAATGATCGAAAGAAAGCGACAGACAGACGTAAAGAAAACTCAAGTGGAAGGAATCAAACAACTGGCACTGAAAGAAAAAAACAAATCTTCAAAAGCAGTGGTGACGTTGAATAAAAAAGAAAGATTAAAGGATACCTCGCAATGTGAAAGAAATACCGAGGAGTTATTGGCAAAGGGAGAAATACCCGGGACTAAAAATACCTAGAGAGTGAGAGAGAGAGAGAGAGAGAGAGAGAGAGAGAGAGAGAGAGAGAGAGAGAGAGAGAGAGAGAGAGCTGACGGAAAGAAAAATTATTTGCAGATCCTAAGAAAACGCAAATTTTTACGATAAAAGAATTAATATGTACTTGATTATAACTATTGACTTTCAGAGGGACCACAGACTGTGACAATATAATTCCAGTAACTTAGAGAAGAATGTAATTTCTCCTTTTCCTTTACAACCTTATGGCATAAGTTAAAGCATACTTATAAACAAACCATTAATCCGGGCGATTACATATCTCCCTCGATGGAAAATAAAGATAAAATAGCATGAAAGGTCGCCTTGCAGCCCTTCTATCATCTTCAATCGACGGAAAGGACAGAATGCAATACATAAATCACGACACCTCCAATTATCTTGAGACATATATTTTCAACGTTAAAGCACAGGAGGGTTCGGGAGAGGGGGGGGGGGGGGGGAAGAGGTGGGGGGGGGGGGTAAGACCTTCAAGCAGTCGATATTGATTGGGCAGTGCGGTGCATTGAAGCAAAACCGTTATTGCACGGGATACTAACCTTTCATCCTGCAAAATAACAAGGCGCCATGGCAAAGTATTTTACCCGTTCGTGAAATATGTGCCTATTTTTTTCTGCTTATGCTAATACGTTTGATTCTATGCATTTTCAACATCGTCTTATTTCTTAAGAGAATAAAACAGCATGTTATTGACACATTCTTACTTTAACGGCTGAATGGTGGATGAAACCCTTGTGGGGGAATACCTCTACAACAGTTGTGTCTCCACATATTCAGAAGGTTCATCAGTGGGGCATTAAACCTCATAACACATCTGTGCCTGTTACCCATATGTTCTATTGACTCCTGTTCTTTTGGCGTACTTGTGTATCTACTTCTCTATCTAACTGTAAATATCATGAATATAGGTATGTATACATACATACATGTATAGTGGTATATATATATATATATATATATATATATATATATATATATATATATATATACTGTATATATATATATATATATATATATATATATATATACATATATATATATATATATATATATATATATATATATAATTAGTTGGAGAACGTATAGATTTGATTTCACACAACGAATGAGACAGTTACAGCCTTTGTGTAAGCCATTTCTACATCTACTGCAGTCTCTTATAACCATAACAACGACAACAACAACAACAACAATAATAATAATAATAATAATAATAATAATAATAATAATCACTATTATTATTATTATTATTATTATTATCAGTGGTACTCCAGTAAAAGCATTTGCAAGGTCTAAGCTAAGGCAAACACGGCTAAAGGGTGTCTTACCCGTGGATGGTCTTCTTCAAAACCAAGGTCAGTTCAATTGTATATCCAGAGTCAGGGCTAAGGTCAATGAGGTACGACCTGCCTGCACTGGTTCTCCCTAGGATGACACTAAGTCACTGCCTCCAGGCCCTAATCTAATATCTCACTATCAATCTTCTGTAGCGAGGTGAATAAAATAGAGTTATATAAATAGATTGATTTGCCTTTTAACACTAAGAACTCGTTTGAAAAACAGCACATATTGAACTACCTTATGGACACTGAAGTATCCAAGATTGTTAATTACACTCTACAAGGAGGAAATGAACACCGGGAAAAGAACCTTATCGTAACGCCTAATTTGCTTATATTCATTATGCTGAAGGTTAAACGCTCCCTCCAGTTTGTAAAGGTAAAACCCAGAGACTGTAATTAATGAAATAAATGAGTCTATTGCCACTATATATATATATATATATATATATATATATATATATATATATATATATATATATATATATATATGTATATGTATGTATGTGTGTGTGAAATTAACTTTTCCCAAAATAAATAATGTTTTTCATTATGCAAATATACAGGCCTTTTCCTTATATAGATTATTTTTCCCATAAGAAATACGGATACTTCTCTATTACTGTCTATAAAATATAGAAGTTGTTTTATTGACTCGCCGACAGACTGAGTTATATGCGTGACAACCCATTTTCTTTTATGAGCAAAATTACGCATACATCTTGTTTATGAATAAAGCTAGATGATCTTCATTTTTATTAAGTGCATATGAAAGTATCCTTGCTTCGATAAAACATAATAATTGTGCTTTTGCTTTTATTCTTTGTGCAAAAACACTCAAAACTATGTTTCTATCAACTAGCATGCGTGTTCGGTCCCTTAACCGTGTCTAAGCATAACTCTTATTCGTGCACAGCATACATAAATCAATTACTCATGCGAGTTATGCGAGTTTCTGATGTGCCGACTACTCTACGAAACTCTGCCTGTTCGGCCTCCTATGCAAGAGGTGTGTTCAGTCTGGCGACAAAGGAACGCAATCTTACGATCACTCTGATGAGGGAAATTGTAAACTGGAGTAGGCTAAAGGATTGTGCGAGGTGGCTGTTAGGTAATAACAGAGAGGCGAGATGAATGCAACTGAGTTTATTCAACAAGACAACGAGATTATATTCAGATATTTGCGAGCAAGAATGACAAAAAATTCATACAGTACAAAACATGCGATAGCAAGCTTACAAAAGGTTTCTATAATCAGTGCGGGAGAAGAGCGAGAGATAAAAAAGCAATAGTGTACGAGCGTGTACGTAATATATGCGGTACAGGATCAAACAGAAATTATGTAAACGCAATACTATTATCATTATGATCTAAGCAGTAACCATATAAGCACAAGGGCTCCAACAAGGAAAAAGTAGAGGTTGATTTAAACTTACTGCTATATCTTTGTACAATCAGAGATGAGGAATAGACCAAAAACTATGATCGAAGCAAAGCTACAGACCAATGTTCATTCATAATCAAAGGCATATACACCTTTGTTCATATAAAACCTTACCCAGCATAATACAAGGGCAGATATAATGATCTGCAGCTCTATACGATGGTATGTGAATCGATGAGCAGTCCGGCACAAAGACCTGGAAACCTGTGTTCAGTCTATAATAAAGAACTTGCATACATTTCCAGCCCAATTTAAAAGCCTTAATACTATTTTGGGTCAATAAAAAACCACATAACAGTGGTTAATTCCTGAAAATTAATATTCAGTGCTAGCATATTTATCTTGTTTTTATCATATAGTGAAGCCCCATACAACTGAAAGCAGATTCCTTGAAGATTTTGGAGAATTCATAAGTAATTAAAGTTGTATATTTTTAATGTTAACTTATCAATACTGTAATAAGGTTATGGTTCTTAATTTCAGTGAGAGAGAGAGAGAGAGAGAGAGAGAGAGAGAGAGAGAGAGAGAGAGAGAGAGAGAGAGAGTACATACATGTGCCCTTTGTGTTTTTATTTGAAATATTTTTTTTTCTAAATCAAAATAATACAAAATGAAAAACACACAAAAGTAATCGTTTGCTCTAACACAAAATATTTTCACTGAAAGGCCTAAACTGACCCTAGAGAATGCTGGCTATTTTCACAGATTACGAAAACATTGAGTAAAATTGAAATGGAATTTGGCTTCCCATCAAAAGAATTTGCCCGTCAGCTGAGTTTTTCATTTCCCACAATAACAGAACAATTCATTACCAACGCAACGGTTCAATTTTGGCATTAATGGACAAATGAAATAACATACCGCGTTGTGCAAGTCTATCATTACAGGAGTTTACAAGTTACAACCTCTTTCCTGATAATGAAAGTCAGTAAACAAAAAAGTTAATGACTGATTAGAAAAAAAAAAATCTGATTACCATAAAACAGAATTTCCGGCAGACCATAATACGAGTCGATAAACAAACTGCGCAATAAAGGATATGAATAAAAAATACTTATACAATAAGAATCAATGATAAGACGAAATAGTTTTGAAAAGTAAATTAGATATAAAATTAAATAAAATTCAAATCAAGGTTTCAATACAAACCTCATTTAAAACCACAACAAATTGTAGCAATATAACTGCCGAGTTAAATCCGATTATTATTGTGAATCAACAAATCATGTAAGGAATGTAATTAGCCATGTAAAAGGAAAAATGAATGATCAAAATATTCACAGGGTAATACTATAAAAGATAACAAAAGATGAATAGAAATTTTAACAAAACCTATATATTAATATAAATTCTTCATGAAAACATTAAGATATGACGCATGTGGTTTCTCTTATTATATGTACACCAATAAAAACCTTTTAGAAAGTAACATAAGGTTTAAAAATTCCTCTCGACTTTCTAATAATTCAACTTTGTAATGATGGAGATGCATGTGAAATGTGCCTAAAAGCTATACACAATACAATTCATGGGATATGACGACTGTATCTCCCTACAAGGTCTACAGAGCCACATTTATAATTCACAAGTAACCAATGCTTTCCCTTTGGCATGAAGGAGAGAGCCTAGGAATTTTACTTCGAAAGCTCATTCTTTCTATAACATTTGTTATATGATAAGGAAAAATACAGGCATTTTTTTTTTTTTTTAATAATTTTCGCAATTATTCTATTCTAACATCGCCAGAAGCCAAAAAAAATATCTGATATCTTCTCTTCAACTGAAATATATTGGTCATCCAAATTCACAAAATTAGCCAAGAATGCTGATGATTAATTGGTATATCTTTGTTTATGAAATGTTTCTGTTTACAGCGTGGCTGTATTATTCACCATTGAATTCACGCACAGTTAAATGGAGCCATGAATGCGCTAAAAGAAAAACATTGAGATGTTTGTTCGCCGCACTGGCATTAGGGTATGACCATGAAAATATGTTGCTCTTGCATAAATACACACTGCAGCATTGCCATAATACTTTGTAAATATACGGGTAAAATATTTGTCGTCACAAGTACAGATGATAGATGAAAATCAACTGCAATTACAGAGACAAAGTACAGAAATTCCCTCACCGATGTCATTAAGTACTGAAAATAAACTTTAAAATTACTATTCACCAATACAGAAAATTAAGCATTTATATTCACGATATATGAAGATTTAATCATTACAAAAAATAAGTATTACTAATCTGAAAAACTGCTTAAAAAATGGCGTTATCACATATTTTAAGACAATAATAGCCCGTTTTAATACGTAAAATGAAACAAAATAACATTCATATTTTTTCCATGATACTTTAGTTTAATGCAGTAATGAAATAACTTTTCAGGTATATCTGCATAAAAAATTGCCATAATCACACATTAAGGAGGAGGGCGTAAAGACCAATGCAGAATATATATTAATAAAAAAAAATGACCATGGAATTAAGTTCGCGCTGTAATATTTCTTTTAGCGTCAATTTCCAACAATATAGCATCGACCAACCGACAGAAAGTAATTTGGCCGCTATAAAACTTGACAATCCATTAACGCCTAGAGTAGCTGAACACTACTGGAAAAAACAACAGCAATGAAAAAAAAAAAAAAAAACGAAAACATCTTTCCATCACATCCGTCACTTGTAATATATCTTTAACAGGTGTCCCTGAAAATCAAATATGCTTCCGGGTATTACCATGATAAATTACACATGGAGTTCGAGAGAGAGAGAGAGAGAGAGAGAGAGAGAGAGAGAGAGAGAGAGAGAGAGAGAGACTTAATTTGGATTACTGGAATTAATCCACGACATAGAGCAAACTAAAGCTAGAAAACTCCCAACTCTTCTGTATCACCACCTTAACCTGGTGTCCCAACGTGAAATATTCACTTAGAAAATACGTATTTTCACATGTAAAATCTGGATGCACTGCACATGGCCAAAATAATTTTTTACACCAAGAGTATAGAACTTATTTATATCTTGTATTGGTCTGAGAGATCCTTATTCATTCCTTAAGTTTAAAAAGGGGGCCCTTGTAGTTAGTTGGTACAGATCGGGTGAAAAATTTCAAGTTATGACTGAAAAGGCACATTTTAAAATAGGAAACAAACTCAATAACACCACCTATTCCTAACCTAGGAGCCGTATCCTTACTTACTTACATACTGAGAGGGGGCCATTTCCCACCTGCAACCGCCCTCAGACTTCCATAGCCTTAGCTTACCATGAAGACTTATCTCAACCGTGTTTGCTTCCCAATCGGCTTCACTCCTGGCAAAGTGACACTAAACTAAATTCGTAAATCATAAAACAAGCTTCATATAATCGTATTTCATATAAAGACTAACAACATATTCTCCTTGAAGAAAATCGATTTGACAAGTAATAAGAGCGCTTGTCGCAACGAACTAATTTACATTCACCCCAAAAAATTTGTGTGAGGGGTTGTGGTTTAAAGGTTTGAACGCCGTACATGAATGACAAAATCAAACGACAGTGACATTGCCCTATCAAGCAGGATAATCCCCTAGAGACTGACCATATTACGTATGATCAGCACCCAAGCCTCCTCTCCATCCAAGCTAGGACCAAGGAGGGACAGACAATAACTGCTGATGACTCAGAAGATAGACCTATAGGCTCCCCAAAACTCCCTATCTTCATCTCACAAGAATAGTGAGGATGCAGCGACCAAAAGAACTAACGAGTTTGTGCTGGAGTCGAACCCCAGTTTGGCAATCCCCAGGCAAGGACACTACCACCAGGCCACCACAGCCACTAGCCTATTGGAATCTTTCCTGCCTGGGAATCAGTTGGAGGGGAGTTCGGGACCCGCTCAAGCTATCTAGTAGTGCCTAAAGGCCCTAAAGCCTCACCATCTACCTACTGAGTCATCAAGAGCTATTGCCTAGCCCTAGCCCTTCCTTTTCCCAGCTTGATGGAGAGGGGGTTTGGTCGCTGATCATATGTAAATATGGTCAGTCACTAGGACATTGACCTGTCCCTTGCTTCTGCCATTCATGTGTGATCTTCAAACCTTTAAATATTCATCCAAAGATAGTCTTTAATAAACCGATCGATTACAAGTAAAGAGTGAGTCAGTAAGGATACGCACGCACAGACACACACACATTATTCCTGCAATGTTTGATATCCACATACGATAATGCATAGGCATGTAGACAACAAGAGTTAAAAACCACAAATAAACAACTGTTTATAATCGGTAACCTGCTTTAGGCCTTTCTCACCATACCTTTGACTAATTCCGTCGACCTCGGCATTCATTTAGAGTGCAACCGCATATCGCTTCTCCTAGAATAGATTAGGTGTTAATTAATCGCTGGCAATTCCAGCTTAATGGTCGAGTCTTAATTGCGAAAACAGCGCGACAGCAAATCTTCCAATGGAGCTAAACGTTACTATCGGTTACACGGTCTGTGAACGATCAGAATACTCGCTTTAACGGTGTTTATTTATTTTACTTTTATTTCCTTTTTAACTGGGGATGGGGGAGGGGAAAGGTACTTGCAAAAATGGGAACTAAAAGAAAAATGGGAACACAGGAAATGGATTAAACATTAAATAAGGAAAAGATACAAGAATAAAATATTTTCAATTATATCTTATATTACTTTTGTTTGGGGGGATTAGGATGAAGTAAAAGTATTAGAGAAAATATTCTTTTGAGAGAGGCAGTTATAGTGAACTTACAATGAAACGTTCAAGAGAAAAGGAAAACTATAGACTTATTAGTTAAGCAGAAAAATCTGACGATATGTCTTTCTTAGTAATTTGAAAAAAGGACTTACTAATAATTCTTAGTGAAAACAATGATAAAGTTTTCAATGAAAGGGAAAATTAGTTAAACGTAAAAGGTACTAAAGCTAAACATAAAATTGCGTCGTTGTCTTATTTTCACATCTAATTTGTTAGTGGAAAAATAAAGTTGTGACTTAATGTTCTTGAAAAAAAAATCCACAAATAAAATCTAGGAAAACGATATAGCGGATTTGGGAAAAAATTTACTGGGGGACAAAGAAAAAGAGAACTTTGTGATAAAGTCAGTGGGTTAATTGAAAATAGAGAAATTATGTCTTTGAGAAAATATGAAGAGGAATTCCTTACAGAACTTGAATGAAGAAAAGTGAAAGAGGAATTGAGGAAAATTTTGGTGAATAAAGTATTAAACAAATAATTCCAATTAAGAACTGAAAAACGAAACAAAGACGAAGAAATTGGCAACATTCACAAGAAACCATAACTCAACTGCACAAAAGCTTACAACTCAAAAAGACTCATATGAACACGAACCCAGAGTACGCAGTGCGTAATGCTCCAAGGGCGTAACTTTATCCGTCTAAAAACAAAACCCTGCGGAGGAACTTGAAGGTATTCGTTGAAGACGGTCGCCTGACTTGTGAAGGAGAGCCTTTGTGCCTTCACAGAAATCCCCTTGTCACCTGAAATGATTTATTGACATGGGAGGAGAGGAAGGTTTCAGCAAGGGCGGCATATAAATATAGTATAATAGGAGAAGCCATAAATATACAACGGACACAGAGGGTTGCAAAGAAATATACGACAACATTGCATAAATATGAAGTACTAGTTATTGGATTACGCATTTCGTGGACTTTGTACTGAAGGGATATACTCTTTTAACGCATTTTGTATAACTGAAAGCTTCAAATAATGACAAAGAACGAATTTTTTTTCTATTCAGTGTTCTATCTCCATAAGGGAGTTATTACAGCTTTGGAGGAACACAAGTTAAAGATTACTTTAGGATTACATTTAAAAAAAAAAAAAATGACGAATAATGAATCCAACATTATTTGGAGAAATGCGATCAAATGGCGAATAACACAAAATTCAGGAATTATATTTTTTCATTACAAAATTAATATATAATTTGATATAGATTGATTATTTCGAGCAATATTCCAAAGATGCTTTGCGACTTTAATTAAATTTTCCCTCTTGATAAAAATATCTTCCCAATGAAAACAAAGGGGACTGAAATTTAACAGTGCAATTAACAATAGTAACATTAATAATAATAAAATGATTTTCTCGCCCAATTTCCTCAAATTTTACGTGTAACATCGAAAGGTGGAAGAAATTAAATTGATTTTATTATTTTTCTAGTACGTAAAATGATAATAACAAAAACAATAATGATAATAATAACGAAAATATCTAAAACATCCAACTTATTATGTTGCAGCCGTCGTCTTAAAAACTGCGTTACAAAGAATTATTTTTTCACGTCCTGGAGTAAATAAGAATACGAATTATGATTACGAAGTACGTCTTAAAGACTTATACTATATATATATATGTATATATATATATATATATATATATATATATATATATATATATATATATATATATATATATATATATATATATATATATATATATATATATATATATATATATATATATATATAAATATATATATATATACATATAAATATATATATATATATAAATATATATATATATATATATATATATATATATATATATATATATATATATATATATATATATATATATATATATATATATATATATATATATATATACTGTACATATATATATAAACAATTCATTCTTTTCAATGCTACTAAAACTCCTTAGGAACGGTACTAATGTTATCTGTAAGAAAAAATTGACCTTGTTGAAAAATGAATTAATATTACAGCTATCATGGCAATGATCGCTTATTGTTAAGCATTATCGTGGAATCTAGAATATTTCAACAATGAATGAATGAATGATTTGAAGTTCTCTGGCATCCTGACATTGAAGGTCATTGACGCCGATATCGTTTATTATAAATAAAGATTGAAAGAATATTCAATTAAAACTAGAAAAGTAAATATGTTATAAAAGTTAAATAGCATTAAGAAGACCTGCTTCTGATACTAATTTAAAAATGCCACTAGCATTGTACGACACATCATGTCCAAGGATCTTGGCAAGGATGAACCTACCATCCTCACCCCGAGCCTTAAACAGATATCTATTTCTTTCTGTGCTATAAGTGGGACATTGTCAACAAATGCCTCACTGTCAAGGTATCAAACAGACGTCGCAATACGGCTGGTGTTGGCCAGACAGCAGAAACTCGTGCGTCATCCGAGTGTGACCAATGCGGAGACGACAAAGAGTAGCCTCCCATTTCCGGGACATACCATTATACCTTCAAGGGGACATAATAATCGCAATTTCTCTCATCATATTTTCGGTTAAACTATCACAATTCTGTTGCCAATTGTTATAAATAGAATTCTTAATTGCTGGTAAAAAAAATCATTACAGAGAATGAGATACCTTCTTGGTAGCATCTCGGCTGTAGCACTCTTTGCCAGTGAATCTGCCTCTTCATTTCCAGACACACCTACGTGTGCCGGAACCCAGCAAAATCGAACTGTTATACCTTTTAGGCCAATAATTAAAAGCCACTCTAAAATCTTTAAAACTAAAGGGTTACAAGAATTAAAATCTTCTAAAGCATGAAGGACACTTCTTGAATCACTATACAGTATATGGTAAAATTGCCCTCCTCTTTTAACACTATTTTCTCAATAGCAGTTAGTATGCCATATAATTCAGCAGTAAATATGGAAGATATTGGAGGAAGGGCACCTCTACAGTTAAAAGAACTACTACATACTCCAAATCCAACGCCAGCATCAGATTTGGAGCCATCGGTATATATAAAAGTTGATTACCTGTGTTCTTTAACACGTTGCATAAAAAGAAAACAAGCTTCTAATACTTTATCAAAGGGAGCCAAAATTCTCTAATTGGCAATGTACACAATCACGAATGTATACGATTCATAATTCATGATATGTATGATCGTAATTGTTTATGACTTTGATAATGTGGCTGATGTACAAAATCACTAATTGGGAGGTGTTTTCAGAAAATACTAGTGATGACAGAAATAAATATTTCTTTAAAAAATATATTTTGTTACTTATGGATAGCATTATGCGGTGATGTTACTTTACTCTAAGTAGTAATTTATATACGGTCATGATTAACTAAAAATGCTCTTGGCTTACAAATAAAAACTGTTCTGTAAAATCCCTCTCATCAAAGAAATTCTTATAAACAATTATTCATTTTGAAATACTGCATGAGTACCAGTTAGTCAAAAGTTAGGAAAAATCGTGTAACTATTATCAATAAAAAAAATTCTTGGACCATCCAAGGCAAAAATTCTCCCGAACCCTAAGATGGCTTTCTGTAAATTAAAATCATTGTTCAATCTGGAAACTAATGAATCTAAAAAAGAGAACTTACTTTATTGTTTCATTTCAATAGTAAAATTCCGTTTATGGTGTTTTGTATTTTATTGAGTTAAGCCTACCGTTTAATTTCCTATAATGACAAAGGAAAATATTAGCTAATGCAGTTGATAAGAAAACCACAATTGCTACTCCATCTAAAGTAATTCTTCACAGTACTAACAACCAAATATAAAGTATATCTACCTGACATTTAACTAAATGCCCTTTCTATAAATTCATGTCTTGAAGACATATGCGATATATGCTAGAATATGAATAATATGAATCTTCTTGACCTAAGAATTATTGTCTTATAATTCCCACCCCTTTAGTTCATAAGTACATTAATTAGATAAATTGTTAAACCAATTAAGTGATCTTCCAAATCATCTTGCACAAAATTCCCAGGAATAATTCTCGCTTTATTCTAATTACCTAAATCAATCTGTGGGTTCAATAAATATTTATATAAAAAGAATAGCAATACTGATTAATTTATAAAATTCTATAGTTGGTTGAGAAATTCGACAAAATCTTTCATTATCTAATATTAACGTTCCCTTAAATATCATACACAATTACCTATACGAGAACAAAAAACATTCTGAAAACTTCTTAAGAAAAACCAAATTTAAATTTGAAATATACATTTAAAAAAATAGGTATTATTATAAAATGGCCAAACTGCAATAGGTCACCGATCTACAGCCCACTTTTGACTTTTCTCAAACTCCGAGAGCTCAATGGCCGGTCTCCAGCCCCCTCTTAACTTTTCCCTAATTAAGAGAGGTCAATGACCGGTCTCTAGCACCTTTTAACTTTTACCAAACAGCAAGAGGTGATGACCGATCTCCAGGCCCAAGTTGGTTTTTCCCAAACTCCAAAAGGTTAATGGAGGGTCACCAGCCCCCTTTTGAATTTTCACAAACTGCAAAAGGTCAATGGCCGGTCTCCAGCCCCTTTTGACTTTTCCCTAACTGCAAGAGGACAATGGCCGGTCTCCAGCACCCTTTTGACTTTTCCCAAACTGCAAGAGGTCAATGGCCGGTCTCCAGCCCCTTTTGACTTTCCCAAACTGCGAGACGTCAATGGCCGGTCTCCAGCCCCTTTTGACTTTTCCCTAAACTACGAGACGTCAATGGCCGGTCTCCAGCCCCTTTTGACTTTTCCCAAACTACAAGAGGTCAATGGCCAGTCTCCAGCCCCATTTTGACTTTTCCCAAACTGCAAGAGGTCAATGGCCGGTCTCCAGCCCCCTTTCGACTTTTCCAAACTGCGACAGGTCAATGGCCGGTCTCCAGCCCCCTTTCGACTTTTACCAAACTGCGAGAGGTCAATGGCCGGTCTCCAGCCCCACTTTCGACTTTTCCCAAACTGCAAGAGGTCAATGGCCGGTCTCCAGCCCCTTTCGACTTTTCCCAAACTGCAAGAGGTCAATGGCCGGTCTCCAGCCCCTTTTGACTTTTCCCAAACTGCAAGAGGTCAATGGCCGGTCTCCAGTACCCTTTTGACTTTTCCCAAACTGCAAGAGGTCAATGGCCGGTCTCCAGCACCCTTTTGACTTTTCCCAAACTGCAAGAGGTCAATGGCCGGTCTCCAGTCCCTTTTGACTTTTCCCAAACTGCAAGAGGTCAATGGCCGGTCTCCAGCCCCTTTTGACTTTTCCCAAACTGCAAAAGGTCAATGGCCGGTCTCCAGCTCCCTTTTGACTTTTCCCAGACTACAAGAGGTCAATGGCCGGTCTCCAGCACCCTTTTGACTTTTCCTAAACTGCAAGAGGTCAATGGCCAGTCTCCAGCACCCTTTTGACTTTGCCCAAACTGCAAGAGGTCATTGGCCGGTCTCCAGCCCCTTTGGACTTTTCCCAAACTGCGAGACGTCAATGGCCGGTCTCCAGCCCCCTTTTGACTTTTCCCAAACTGCAAAAGGTCAATGGCCGGTCTCCAGCCCGCTTTTGACTTTTCCCAAACTGCGAGACGTCAATGGCCGGTCTCCAGCCCGCTTTTGACTTTTCCCAAACTGCGAGACGTCAATGGCCAGTCCCCAGACCCCTTTTGACTTTTCCCAAACTGCAAGATGTCAATGGCTGGTCTCCAGCCCCCTTTTAAGTTTTCCCACACAAAGAGAGGTCAATGACCGGTCTCCAGCCCCTTTTGACTTTTCCCAAACTCCAAGAGGTCAATAGCCAGTCTTCAGACCCCTTTTAACTTTTCCCAAACTAAGAGAAGTCAATGAACGGTCTCCAGGCCCCTTTTGGCTTTTCCCAAACTGCGAGAGGTCAATGGCTGGTCTCCAGCCCCCTTTTAACTTTTCCCAAACTGAGAGAGGTCAATGGCTGGTCTCCAGCCCCCTTTTGACTTTTCCAAAACTAAGTGCAATAAATGACCGGTCTCTAGCCCCCTTTAACTTTTCCCAAACTGCGAGAGGTCAATAACCGACCACCAGCCCCCTTTTGACTTTTCCCAAAATAAGAGAGGTCAATGCCCAGTCTCTAGGCCCCTTTTAACTTTTCCTAAACTAAGAGAGATCAATGACCGGTCTCCAGCCCCCTCTTAACTTTTCCCGAACTGCGAGAGGTCAATGACCGGTCTCTAGCCCCCTTTAAACTTTTCCCAAACTGCAAGAGGTCAATAGCCGGTCTCCAGCCCACTTTTGACTTTTCCCAAACTGCGAGACGTCAATGACCAGTCTACAGCCCCCTTTGGACTTTTCCCAAAATGGGAAAGGTCAATGACCAGTCTCTAGCCCCTTTTAACTTTTCCCAAACTGCGAGAGGTCAATGGCCGGTCTCCAGCCCCCTTTTGACTTTTCCCAAAATAAGAAAAGTCAATGACCAGTCTCCAGCCCCTTTTAACTTTTCCTAAACTAAGAGAGATCAATGACTTTTCACTAACTGCAATAGGTCAATAGCCGATCTCCAGCCCCCTTTTAACTTTTCCCAAACAAAGAGAGGTCAATGACCGGTTTCCAGACCACTTTTCACTGTTCCCAAACTAAGAAAGGTCAATGACCGGTCTACAGCTCCCTTTGGACTTTTCCCAAACTGCGAGAGGTCAATGACCAGTCTCTAGCCCCTTTTCAACTTTTCTAAACTGCAAGACGTCAATGGCCAGTCCTCTAGCCTCCTCTTGACTTTTTCCAAACTACAAAAGGTCAATGGCCGGTCTTCCAGCCCCTTTTTGACTTTTCCCTAACTAAGAGATGTCAATGGCCAGTCTCGAGCCCCCTTTTGACTTTTCCCAAATAGCAAAATGTCAATAGCCAGTCTCCAGCCCCCTTTTGACTTTTAACAAACTGCGAGAGGTCAATGGACGGTCTCCAGCCCCTTTTGACTTTTCCCAAACTGTGAGACGTTAATGGCCGGTCTCCAGCCTCCTTTTGACTTTTCCTAAACTGCAAGAGTTCTATGGCCGATTTCCAGTCCCCTTTTGACTTTTCCCAAACTGCAAGAGGAGAATGAGCAGTCTCCAAACCTCTTTTGACTTTCACTAAATTGTGAGGGGCGAATGAGCAGTCTCCAGACCTCTTGTGACTTTTACCAAACTGCAATAGGTCAATGACTGTCAAAAGACCCCTTTTGATTTTTCCCAAACTACAAGAGGTCAATACCCACTTTCCAGACTGCGAGAGGTCAATGATCGTCTCAAGTCCCCTTTTGACTTTTCCCAAACTGCGAGAGGTCAATGACCAGTCTCCAGCCCCTTTTTTACTCTTCCACAAAGAAGAGTCGATTGTAGAAGCCCAGATACTCATCTCAAACGAATTAAAGTGCGTTGGATAAAAATTGTGTTAAATAGTACGTACTTGATATCAATCACCAACCATGTTTCAATTTATTTCACGAAATGCAATTGTTTCTCTAACATTTCGGAAAGTTAGATATGATATTTAAGAATTGACAAAACATAAACATCAGATGAGCTATATCTCGGAAGATTATGTACCCTGCATTCCCAGCTTTAAAAATATCATTAATCCATCCCTTTGAAAAATTATGTACCCAAATTATCACACCATTTGTTCATCAACAAGTAGCATTTACATATATACGCATGTTAAATATATACACACACACACACATATATATATATATATATACATATATATACATATATATATATATACATTATATATATATATATATATATATATATAATGTAAATAATGGTTATGTATATATACATATATAATATATGTAATATATTTGTAGATATACTATATATATATATATATATATATATATATATACAGTATATATATGAGTAACGATAACCTATTATATTCAAGCTATATAAAGCATTTAAACTTTACGGTCCAACCAATACAAATGCAACTTGAACCTATCATAATTCCCAAGAGTCAGAGTGATACAACTCATAAAACCTAGAGAACGTCGAACAAACAATAATTTAGGACCATAATTTCTGAAAATGTGTGCGTAACAGAGAGAGAGAGAGAGAGAGAGAGAGAGAGAGAGAGAGAGAGAGAGAGAGAGAGAGAGAGAGAGAGCAAAATAAAAAAAAATTCGATTGAATATTTCTCAGCCCAGAAATTAGACTGATTCGTACTTCAACTCTTGCTACGCGAATGTACATGAAAGTATGTTAATAACTTATGAAGAGAAATATCCTAGTACATCATTGAAGAGCAGCTAAAATTATAATACCATTCTCGTTACTTTCATATTTACATTTTTTTTTTCCTGTGGGCATTTCAATTTTTCTGTTTATCTTATTGATTAGCAAGTCCTAATTCCGTCAAAAAACCAAAATTGACTGAAATCAAAAGGAAATTTTACTTAGTAATTTGTACAATATCATTATACCGACCTTTTCTCTATTGGACACAGCGATTCATTTTCATTCGACGTATAAAAAAAAAAAAACTACATCAGACGACTTTTTGCTGTGTGTTGTTTGCAACCCACTTCTCATTTCTTTCTAAACAAAACTCATGAAACATACCCTAATAAGTCTTCAATCTATACTTGATTTCATGAAAGAATCTCTCTTCCTTAACACTGATTATTTAACACCTATTCAAATACACTTAGCTTTGCAGATGAAGACGTCAACGATACCTACCATCTCTCTCTCTCTCTCTCTCTCTCTCTCTCTCTCTCTCTCTCTCTCTCTCTCTCTCTCTCTCTCTCTCTCTCTCTCAATATTTATATATATATATATATATATATATAATGTTTGTGATATATATATATATATATATATATATACATATTATATATATATATATATATATGTATGTATGTGTGTGTGTGTGTTATAAATAGATGGATATAAAGATAATAGGATGGTTTTCCCTTAACCCAAAGCTATCGTTCCTTTTCCAGAACTGTGTTGTGTGCCTGACATCTGGACGGCGGAGGGTGGAGTTGTGAGGGTGTGTACGCCCGTGAAGCAAGAGAGAACCACTCCCACGCCCACTCCGACGTCCGGCACGCCCAATTCCACTCCGGTCTCCACTCCAGCTACGACACCCACTCCACTCATCGCTCATCCAGCCCTCCCTACCATACTCGCACCCATTCAACAAGTGCCACTTGATCTGGTAAGAGCAAATGCTTGGGATTAAACGTTAATTCGGTACTATTGAAATTACAAACACGCTCTCTCTCTCTCTCTCTCTCTCTCTCTCTCTCTCTCTCTCTCATGAAATATCACATTTCTCTAACTCATCTTAATCGAGAGTATCATATTTTTTACGCTTTCTATCATAAAAATATATAGTATTTTATCTTTATCCGATCTAAAAAATTCAAAATCTTTGCATATTTCTATTAAACTTATTAATGTCAAATATGTCACGCTGCTAGCTAAATTAGTAGCTAAATTGAAAGTTCAATCATAGGTATTTCACATGTGAAAACACAAGTCTAATTTCAAGTCAGAAACTATTTTTTCCTATCATTCAATCGACTCTGACTCAAATCAAATTATTATCTATAAGACCACCAAGTAAATCTTCGATCCAAAGAACGTTCAACAAATGTAATTCAGACAGTCATTGACTCTCCTCATAAATGGAAATTTTAAGGAATTTTGTAAATTAAAAAAACTGTTTCCCTTCCTGAGAAAGGATTTTCTTGGCACCCGTTTACGCAGAATCATAATAAAATCTTTTTTATTTTTTTTTTTATTTTTTTTTTTTTTTGACATCTGTTCAACAATAATTTTCAAATGAATTAGCTATGCCATCTCAAACAGCCTTACATGGTTCTAATCTCCCTTAGAAAGGAACTTCTTACCTCCCACTTAAATTGTATTTTATGAGGATCTAAAATTGTTTTACATGTAAACACACTAAATCACAAAAGAAAACAAGTACAACAGTAAATAATAGACATCCATTTAAGAGAACTGGATATTTTTCTGTCCCAAGAGACTTTCGTATAGACTAAACAGCAAGGTCGCCTGTAAGATCATCCAGGTCTTTCTTCGCAGTCTGATGTTGGTCGGCTCGGCCAACTTTGAGTTCAAACCTTGGCCCAAGCATTCATTTATCTAAGCTTAATCATTTCGTTGGGTAAAATACATTGTTCCTTATTTTCCATTAGTAATCTCAAAGTGCTGTTATCGGCTACGATAGACTGCTACAAAATATAACTATCAAAGAAAGCCGCATCATATGATATTTGTGTATTTCTAAAAATTAAAGTAGATTCTTGCTTGAAAGATTTAATCCTTTCTTTGCGGAGCCAAGTGTAGATCTTCGTGAAAAAATCCAGATATGCATTCCAAATTGAGCAGCATAATAAATCAAAACAGGAATAATCTTGTATATTTCTTGACAAGATTTTCTTTTATTCTATTCGAGAAAGATGTCATTCTAAATGGCAAAGTGAGGTCTACAGTAAATACCTTGACAACTTCTCCATGGAACACTCACTCACTTACGCCAATGTCTTTATACTAGTTGTAACCTAAATTATTACCAAGAGACACCTCTAAATCAAATTTCATGAACAAACTTTATCTTGGGGAAACATTTGCTGGTTTGTTAAAAATATATTTTTTTTTTGTCTCCATTATAAATCTCGATATCATTAAAGACTGACCTTGTAAAATGTGATTCTTCCTTTTAAATAATGATTAAATTATTTATTTTGTATCCCCTCGTCCCTATGATACCTGGAAATCACTACAATAATTATCATGACTTTCCATGACATAAAATTATGACTTCTCCAATGTTATGGATAGATAGGACAACACAAGACTGGTGTCTAGTACCCTAGGTAATAGGTCCGACCTACAGTGATAGGACAGTTTCGCATTTTTTACACTACAAAGGATTCAGGAATCAGAAATAGCGACTAGTGATTTATAAAAAAAAGAAAACACACATTATAACCACTTTATTTTGCAAAAGATAAAATACTGCCTTACTATTCGTAGTCCAAATTACTCCAGTAAATTACACCTGTAACGTCTTGTTTCTTTTAGTCTACATATTGATTCCGACATGAAAGCTCGGCTATGACTTGCATCGACCGGATCATCAAGCAAGAGCGCGAGGATCATTATCAATACACGTGTTTGGGGCTAAATTCCAGTAAAATACTTCCTCAGCATAGCATGCTTTGAATCATTACAGTACAGGGAAAATTACTATCGCGTTGATAGCAGAGAGAATGGATTAATATTTTTGCAATTTCGTCAATATTTTCTTGTGGGCAATTGAATTTCTGATCATTTTGGAATGCCAAATATTGGCACTAGTATTTTTC
>NC_090725.1:229712944-229812944 GCF_036898095.1 Palaemon carinicauda | reverse complement strand
TGTGATTACCTCAACTAATCATTTTCTACAAACTGCATGGTCAAGATGATTAATAAATTAAAGAGAAGCCATGTTCCTGGATGTAACTCATTCTGATTACCTCGGGGTTCTTCTGGAAAAGTTACCAGATCAGAAGCTGCTGTCTGGATGCCAAGAAAATTGCACAAAGAAATTTTCCATCTTGCACTACTGTAGCAGGCTATTGGTGTATTATTGGTACACAAATTGGAGGCGCTCTGCAAATAAATGGAATTTAATAGAATTTCATCCCAAAGCCATCTAACCAAACACATAAATGGTTGGGATCAACGAGTCTTCTAGGGCCTCCAAATTTATCATCGATGTCAAGTATATCACCATAGTTATAACCAAGAGTTTTTAAAATCCTGAATCTAATTTCCATAAAACTGTTTCTGGCTTTAGAATGGAGAACATGGATAAATATTTCCCATTCCTGTATTCTATAAATCACCAACAATGCACAAAGATGATTAACTGGAGCTGTAGGCTACCTTCCGTACTACAAATGTTATGGAACCACATAACAGAAGTAGGCATATGAAGAAAAAATAAATTCATTATCCATAACACTAAATAATGAGGATCAAGGGAAAACATCATAATCTACAATAACATATCATACAGCACGGTCTTCAAGGAATAAACCAAAGCACTTAAAAACGAAAACTATCAGAAGGAGTACTTGTATTCATTACAAAAGTATACCACAGATTTATTCAAACACTTCAATCTGCTGTTACCCCAGCTACTTAGTGATAGTAATGCTCCTAAAAAGATAGATTGAAAAGACTACCAGCATCTTGCATAAATACATATCTCCAGAAATGGTAGTTATACCATTATAGGTCTCCATAGTCATCTACAATACCATTCAAACAGACACAGGACACTTGGAATGAATAAATTATTGTAATTTATCCAATATCATAACTCAAACAGTCACTAATGCCAATGTCAATGAAAAGGCACTATTAAATGTTATTTTCTTATATATACGAAGTAAAACTATAAAGCTTTTGTAGAAGTTGTAGATGGCCAGCTTTTGAAATATATTAAAAAATATCACTGTGAAATATCCTGCTACTCCAAGAATTTTGGCAAGATCATATCAGCCATTCTGGTCTTAATCCTTGGAGAAAAGTAAATATATTAGGTCTCCAAGGTTGGAGAATTCAGTCAAATAATGTCTTGACAGTCAAAAGAACCAGGCAGTTAATACAGTATGCCTAAAAGTTCCCTATCATTAAAAACTAATGATTTAGTTGGCTATGACCAGCTCTTTGGTAGAGACGGCTATGTCTCACTTCCCTGACATTTTGTTACACTTCCAAGGAGACATCAACCCCATGGCCTGTCTCCTTTTTTCTCCCTTATTATATTCCATCTATACCGTAAAATTTCTTACACATGGCAAAAAATCATTGCACAATAGTACATCTCCTTGGGAGCTGATATCTCTTTTGAGTAAATTTAATAAACCACTTAAAATATAAGAATCATAAAAGCCATCCAAGATTTGAATGGCTTATAACCTGCAAGCCTGTCAAAATTAAAAGCAATGAATTAATATAAACAGCCACTGATCACGTCTTCTGTTTGCAGGTATAAAATGACATACTGTAAAACATCATTGAGTAAAACAAAGGGAAGACGCTTGATATGGAGGCAAGAAAATGAAAATATGTTAATAGTAACAAGTGGCAGCTGAATATCCAACAATACCTTATTCAGTGTGTTATAATGCAGTAGACAATTACTGTACTAAAAATAATAACGTACCTAAAAAAAAAGCTGTTCGTTTAAACTAAAATGGATTACCAAAATTTTAAAATTGAAAATATTTCAATGAAGAATACTAGCAGCATAGCTAAAATTCATCATATATTCATTAACAATGTTTCGAGAAACCTTCAATCACAATGTTAGAATGTGGAGCTATAATTACAATTCGAGTTTAAAAATTAAACTTGAAGCATCTAGAATCTTGAAAAGATTAAGTATATAATAGTATGTAAAATTTAGTTTTTTTTTATTCACTTACACCAAGCACTTCTGACTGATCATTCGTGAGAAATAAGCGTGCAAAGGTAGCTAGCATTATATTAAGAATTAAATTTAAAATGGACATTTCCTCCTCTTCTTTATTTCAACTTGATTCCCCTCCCCTTAACATAATAATCCATCTAACATTTTTTTGGTACTGAAATTCAGGTTCATCATTAATTTTCTTTAGAAAATCACTGGCAAAATTTTATCTTTTATTCTGTCACAATTTGTACCATTTTACTCTTAAGTCTCCCACTTCAATGTTCTTATTCCCCTCCTTATACATACTCTTACTTTCTTAAATTCTTCAGAAATCTATCTACCTACCAATATATCCCTCAATTTATCACTGCATAATGTAACAATACAGATTGTAGCCTACCTGTCACTGAAATCATTAATATTTTCTCGAAAATCATATCTGAATACTGTATACAAAATCCTTTGTAATTCAGAGTAACCAAATTTCTTTGATGGCTTATTCATTTCCACTGAACTTTATAAGAAAATTTTAAACTATTTAAATTAATGATGCTTCATAACTTTTTCTGTTATCATATTCATAGTTCCAGCATACAAATTTATTTATCTAAACCGTATCTTCTTCACTAAAGATTTTTTCTTCACAGCATTAGACATATATCCTTGTTGAATCAAACTGATTTTAAGATATTCAAACATTTATAGTCGTCAAACATCACTTCCATAAGAGAAAGTATTACTATACTGCAGGCATGGTCTCGACGATTTAACCCAAGATACATATTCTTACTCACGGGATTTTTTAATATTAATATGAGTATATTACCTCTCTACACAAACAAATAGTGCTATAATATTGACACTTTTTTTCCAGTCAAGTCTTAAACTCACTCCATGTTGATTTATTATAACGGGAAAATCTTGGTTTTAGAAAACTAAAATAATTTCTGACCACCTTTCTTCATAGAGCAAAGCAATGCTATGTTTATGATGTCCAAATATGGATACTGTATGTGGATGCATAACTTGATTTTCTTTGAAAAATGTAAAGATTGCCCTCAGCTGTTATTATTTATTCAAGGCAATAGTGAATACAGATAACACAATAAATTTATATCATTATTATCATTTTATAATTACACTGAACATAACAACGTAACTATAATGATAGTAATAGCAGTTAAAATAATGAACATGTAGGTTAAAACAAAATTGAATAAGTACATTGAATCTGACAAACCGTTTCATTTTCATTTTTTAAGATGATCGAATCAACTTCACAATGACCTTATTTTTCGTACTGCAGAGAAATGGCTGAAATAAATTCCTCTTTATTTTAAGCAGCAGAATTCTTCATACATCAAACCTGATCAAGAACACGTTACTAAAACCTTTCCTTTCTCCTCAGGATAAAAATAACTTCGGGTGAGCGACCTCGAAAGCGGGACTGGGAAGGCGTCAACAGAGCCATGGAGGAAGCCAAAAGACAACAAGAGGAAGCCATGGTCAGTGCCATTATTGCCAGAGTCAAGCTAGAGTGTGCCATGGAGGGTGAAGACTGCTCTAGACGGGGCTACCAGAAGCATTAATTAGACGCATTTTAAGGCAGTTTTACTAGTTTTCCTGATGGTCTTAGAGACACGAGAGACGAATCATTACATGTTTTCGATGTATATAATTTACAAATATAGGTTACTCGAATCGAGCTGATAACAATAATATAGAAGTCATGGGCTGGCATTTAGGACAAGTGGTTTTTTGTCCACACAGTTTTCTTTTATTATGAAACGAGAAAATGTCTGAAACAACGTTACTGTGTTGTACCTGCGAAAACCAAACAGATATCGAAATGCAGTGAGAAAAAAGACAAAAGTAACCCTAAAAAACAGAAAAAAAATACAAGCTTTAATCTAGTGTTACATACAGGGATCTTGATCCCAACCTTTCAATGTTTAAGGATAATATTCGAGACTAGGAATAATACTATTACTACTACTACTACTACTACTACTACTACTACTACTACTACTACCATTGCTACTACTATTACTACTACTATTACAATTATACTAATAATCCTATAGAAACAAACCATTTTACTTTGATAGAAAACCCACAAATAACTTTTTCTACTTGGATCTCGTGTTCACTGTGTGAATGACCACTTTCCTCATTTTGCAATAGAAAACGTTCAATACACCGAAAATACGCTGCTTTACCTTCCGTGATGTCACCAAACCCAAAACGAAAGTAAACTGCAATCGATTCCTAGACTTGGGGTTAACAACAACGAAGCTTTGTGAAAAAAAAAAACAAGAAGAAAATGACAATTCACTGGTCTTGTGAAAAGAAAAATGAAGATAATAAGGATATTTTACCTTTTTCAGTGATGTTTTATGGTGAAACCGATCTGGAAAAGAAAGAAAACGGTAAAATGTGATATACTGTAAGTATAAATAACTATAAGAAGGAAGCAAAGTCTAGCATAAAAATAAACGCATGGATGTATTACATGTAAAAATCATACATAAAACGGTATATATACAATCTATAAATATTAAGGAAAGCCCCATTCTAACAAACACTCTCTCCTTCTCACTGGTGTCTCTGTGCTGACCCCAGTGGCATTCTAGTACATATGAAATACAACAAACAGTATTGTTAAGTATCTTGAGTCTGTAGACATGATTTCTCTGTAGATATGCGAGTTCATACACCTTCATGATACCTCAAAAGGAAACCACAGCCATTAGCTGCCCTCGATTGAGAGGGTTATTGATAATTATAGAAAGGAAAGCCTCACTGAATTCAAGAAAATCGTTTAAAACATATAGGGTGAACATTCACACACATACAGTATATTCTTAAAATTTCATGTAGCATTAATTTGTTAAGATTTTGTCATCGCTACACCTGATTACAATACATATATTTCCCTCATGAATATTATGACAACATGAAATTAGTTCAAAAGTTATTAAAGAGTTGTACATATAAAATTAAAACCTGAAAAAAAATTTAAATTTGATTAAAGCCATGAATCATAACCCAGCTATAAATTTTCAAGCAAACCCCTAAAATGAAATCAATTACATACTTCAATGACATTAAATTAAATTAATATACAAGTTCAATCGTAACTAAAAATCACAAACTTATATGAGGTAACTTCTCTCCTTACTTGCATTATTGTTCTATTCAATAATAGATGTTACAATAAATATATGAAGAGAATTGTATATTCAAGACAAAGTAAGCAGCTTTAAAACTATCAAGATATATTTCAATTATCAGCCGTTTCAGGTTTAACGATGATGAAAATCGGCGGCAAATAAGAAATAATACATAATTCTGTCCATAAGCTTACTAATTTATGCATTACATATACATAAATAACTGAGCTTACACATACATCCACATGCATATTCTCTCTCACATACACACACACACACATATGTGTATATATATATATATATATATATATATATATATATATATATATATATATATGTATATTTACATAATATATATATATAGTATATATATGTATATATGTATATATATATATATATATATATATATATATATATATATATATATATATATATATATATATATATATATATATATATATACATATATACATACATATATGTGTATGTAAAGGAAGATCCAGAAAGCTACATACTGTAAGTAAGTACTTTCTACATATAAATTTTGTGTGTGTGTGTATATATATATATATATATATATATATATATGTAGATAAATATGTATATATATATATATATATATATATATATATATATATATATATATATATATATATATATATATATATATATATATATATACAGCAGAGAGCTATATACTGTAGGTAAATATTTCTGACCATATTATACCAACAATCAGAAAAATAATGAATTATTCATAAAAACATGTACACCAAAACAACATATATATATAACATAACATACAATAATAAATAGGCCCTTAAACGTTTTCTATTTTTTAAAAGAAACAGAAACCAGACAAATAATGATTCCAAAGATTCGCGCAAGAGCTAAAACTTTTTGGTGCTCCTTTTGTCCAGTTACTTATCACTTGATATCTCATGAACATTAAAAATAATGAAATTTTTTCCTCGGTAGAGTAGAAAGATTAAATTTTTCATCCATTTTAGTGATATTTTTTTTTTCGTCGCTTGCTGTGAATGTGTGTGTTGAAAAGATAATACCAGAATATTGTGCAATTTCTTCATCTCGATGTGTTTCTTATTGTCATATATTTAATGAAGAAAAAAATCACTACGACATCTTTTTCAAGAGATTCTGTCATAGATTATAATATATGAATTATAAATATATATATATATATAAATAGCATAAGAATCTGTGCCACATGACTTAAAGACAAAAAGCTTTTTCCTTTTAATATTCTCTAGGTATTTTGTTGAATTTTTCCCACTGAAAATAAGTGTTAAGTGCAACCGAAGTGCAGTTGTTATATCAACGAATTTATCGTCTTCATTTCGCGCAAGTTGATTTCTCATCCTTTTCCTATATTTGACTCTTAAGGATATTTTCCGCGTGAACATTACTCCTAGGTGTAATCTCTTAAGATTTTTATTTATATTTTGCTATGAACTTTTTTGTAGATAACTTTCCATCTCACTTTAACTTTTACTGCCCCTCCGGCTGAAATAAAAAACACCTTAGAAAAATATACTTTGAAAAAAAAAACTTTATAAGAACATTATATTTTTTCAGTGCCCTTTCCACATCTCCCTCCTAATCCAAGACATCAAAATTTTTATCTTTCTGTCGGTCACAGTATTTAGAATCTTCTATACGTTGATTTCATCAATACCTTCATACTCATTTGAATAGCAAAATTGAGAAAATATGCACACTGTAAGTACATACAACTGGGTTCATGTCCATTAGCATACACACAAGTACATACTTATTATATATATATATATATATATATATATATATATATATATATATATATATATATATATACATATATATATATATATATATATATGTATATATACATATATATGTATATATACATATATATGTATATATACATATATATGTATATATGTATATATATACATACATATATATCTATATATATGTATATATATATATATATATATATATATATATATATATATATATATATATATATATATATATACATACAGTATACACCTGATACCAATCACACCCCTACCTGAATTGTGACTGAAAAATTGGAAGGCTTCGTTAGAATTTATTTCAAACGGTGTTATTAAAGTACACAATGTTTAAGCAATATAACTTGGAAAACCTTGACTCTTTCTAACTGTTCCAGCCAATTTTCATTTCCTTTCTACTTCTGATCTCTATCTGCCCTTACTTATTTCACCCAACTTTCAAAACCTTAAAACACAAATCACTTGCTTTACTGGAAATGTGAAACAATTAATATTTAAGTACCATTTGTTTCATAGGATATGAATAATAATAAGTATTTATTAGACATAATATTTCCAATACCTGTAGGTTTTGTTATTTCTGTCGCAATGTAAAAAGCATCTGTGATACAGTACATCGTTGACTTTATTTTCTTTAGGACCTGTCTTCATTTTGGGCGTCTAAATCATTCTTGGTACACTTATAATCCTAAACCGGCAGATTAAGGTTCTGAAATGTCCTTAAGTGTCAATGATGTGCTGAGTCTACAAATTGGGGTGAAAAGTGATCTTCAGAGTTCCATGTCACTTATGAAAAATCTTGTAAATCAAAAAAAAAAATTAAGAGCATGTGGTAGTCAATTGTTTAAATAATCTGGTTATAGCATGAAAAATTACACCAAATTTTTTTTGGATATATGTGACCTATGATTTAAGTATTTGTAAAACAAACAAAAATTCATAAATGTTGAAAAAGGTAATGTACACAGGCCATAATAATTAGTAGTCATGTATTAGCAATATAAAACTTAGGTTGACAATATTTGCGATCTACTCAATCTTTACTCAAAGTCTGAATTGAAAAGCAACCCTTCAATGAGTTTGGGGTACCTGGACCATAAGTACCTGAGACTGACCAACAGAAAACGCTGAATGGAAACGGGTCTACTAAATGAGAAGCCAAAGAAAAAAAGTAGCCAAAGAAAGAATACCAAAGATATAGGTTAAGATAGCTGACAGTCATTTATTGTTGCTTTTTTGTTGTTTAATTAGTTAATTAAGGTTGTTAATCCAACTCCGTTACCGTTAATGAACTACACATGATTTCAAACAGGGTCTTTTTCCCGTGTCGATTATGTGGGTGTTTTGTAGTGTATTAGAATTTATCCGAGCAATGAACAAAAGCATGCTTTCCCAAGTTATCAGATACAACACTTTCACATTTACTATTGATTCATTCATTAACTGCACATGTTCTGCCTCTTTACCTCGCCGCTTTGTAAAAGAATGTTTTTGGCCTTTCTATCAATGCATACTGCAAACTAAACCAACAAAATCCTAGTTCGCTTGAAGGAATTTCTCAAAATTTCTCTTTATACATCATTTTGCCACAATCGTCTGTTATCACTTGATTTTTATCCAATTTTAACAATCAAAACCCTGTTATTATACAAGTAATGTTTATTCAAGATGGTGTGAATGAAGTTTTACAGAAAACTGCATTGAGTTCTAATACCTTTCCGACACGATACAGCAAAATTATAGGATAAGTTAAAAAAAAAAAAATCCCAATTGGAATTTTCCCTGTTTGTTTTACATTCCCTCCTCCATATTTCTCTCTCTCCATTTCACTTAGACTTGAATAGCCGAAGTACGTGGTTTTGTTCAATGAGTGACCTTAGGGTCTCAATTTTTCATCGTGTTTCTTCTGTGATATTAGCTAACGTGCACATGTTAGTTTCGTCTAGCATCTATGTGTTAGCTTTTCTAGCATGAATTCATGTGTTAGTTTTTTGTATCATTATAAGCTCAAATGCCCATGTTCATCTTTAGAGTATTATTTTTCTTCGTAATACAAGGGATTATAACGAAAGCCTATGCTGAAGTCTGTTTTAAAGCAATTCCCATTTAAGTGCAGTCAACCCTAAGCATGTCTTTGACTTAGGTTCCAATTTTGTAAATAACACATGTGTTTGAATAACGAACTGTGGCCACTTCATGCTTCCAGTGGGCATCTGAATTGGGGAAAAAAATCATATTAATTAAGTGTTGTTTAAATGTACTGAAATAGCTTAGAGCGTTTTAGTCATCATATTAGAATGTTTACTTTGATAGTTCAAGAATCCTCATATGGTACCCAATATACACCATTAGAGGGTATACTTGGGGTTGACTGCTATATATATATATATATATATATATATATATATATATATATATATATATATATATATATGTGTATGTATGTATGTATATATACATATATATATATATATATATATATATATATATATATATATATATATATATATATATATATATGCATATATACATATATATGTATATATAATATATATATATATATATATATATATATATATATATATATATATACATACATATACATATATATATGGGAAGTAATGATCTTATAAAATACTTTAAATGTTCTGACTAGAATATTTTCTATGTATTGGTGATATAATTTCATTCAACACAGATATTTTCTGGAAAATTGCAAAAATCCTTTCTTACTGTTATGCCAATTTTAGAATACTGTTATATGATATTATTGTCCTTAGTCCTTACTTATATAATATTTTACTTTAATTAAAAAGTATATGATTGCAGTGTGTCTATCTTTATTTGATGATGTTGAAAAATAAAGTTTAAATTATTGCTTGTAATGTTTTGAAAAGATAAAGTAAATTAATATTTTTTTGTTACTTCTGTTGGTTCTTTATGAAGAAAAATGTAATAATAACAAGAGGATTTTTATGGGTAATAAAAATGGTAATTTACAACATAACCTCAGAATTTTCCAGGTTATAAAGTACTAAACGAGTGTGTTTTCTACACTTGTCTTTTGAAACATTTTGTTCAAGGTCTCGTATTTTTCCTGAACTTGTGGCATAATTTAGATACGAAAAAAATACCTAACAAGAAACAGTTGATTTGCGTAATAATAGTAAATGGTTGACATTTGCATGGACACAAAAAAAGAAAAAAAACAAAAAAAGTCTTTGATACCGGTATATCTTTAAACGTGTTTTTGTAGATTTTTTAAAATAATGTAGACTATTTTCCTCTTTCTCTTTACATTGGTTATTCGAGCTTCTTTCAAGAATTTTATATAAAAATATGAATAGTTCTATTTTCTTCCCTTTTTCCTAAGATTTTTTGCTATATATACAATCCAACATGCGCTCATAAGAATATAAATATATAAAAAATATTTCAAATGTATATGGGACAAATCCGTCTACGAATATATATACGACTATACGCATGTAATTCTATAAGCTTCTTACGTCATACACCAGAGAGTTAACAATTGCAAAGTTTGTATCTGATATTAAAGTGCAAATCAATATATATTAATGATAATTATAAATATAATGATAACATTGAGACTGCTTGATCATAGACGGCTTTGAGCTCATCGTGGCATAATTCAGTTAATGAGGGTCTTCAATTGGTGCAAAGTCAAGGCTCATGTGCTGGTGTATAGCAGAACGTTCTTGTGTTTAAAAAGAGTTCATTCCGAGAGAAACCAGTTACATTTCACTGCTCGCTGCACGACGAAGGTGAATTGTGCCCTGGCGGCTCTAAAAACATGAACTTAACAGATAAATGGCTATTCAAACAAATAAAGCAAAGGAAACCTCTCTTCCATTGAGCTAATCAAGTCTCCCAATCGAAGACCACTCCCGTTTTTCCTCACCCGAACCAGAACCCTTAAAAAGGTCCCTCCCAAAGTGTGTTTCAACCATAAAGATATTATCATTGATTTCTTTCATACTCATCATGTGAATTTTTTTACTTCATTCAACTTACCTCATGTTATCCTTAATCATTATTATAAACATAAAAAACAAAAGCAAAAAAAATAATAATAAAATAAAAGATGACGTTTCCGATCCTTATGCTTTATTAAGGTAGTGTGTTCCTTACCCGTCAGGTTTTTTCTATTCTAATCTATGTGACGAATACTCAATAAAATCGAGAATTTAAAAAAAGATTCAACTGTGTTTTTTACTTGTTCTATATTTCCTTATCCTGCACTTAGCATGTTACATCTCAATATTCTAAAGAATAATGGAAGATCGATATCAGCGACTTCAGAGTTTAGCATTAGTTGTGACAAAGGTGATTATTATACCGAGTCTTCCATCCCAAAGGAGAGCTCTTGTTCATCTATATGCATTCAGATAAATTATAAGAGGCAACCATCCATCACCTAAGCCAAAATTTTTTTTTCAACTTAGCCAACAATCAACCGTCTGCCAACTAATTTAAATGAAATATTTCTTAACTTAACCAGGCTAGAAAAGAATTGGGTAGTAAGACACTTACCATATAGCATTATGAGCAAAAGAACACCTAAAATCAAAACCAAGAAAAAAAAATACCACAACAAAGCAAACAATTAACCGGACCCTTTCTCTGAGATTAAACTAAAAAAAAAACAAGCAAAGGTTTGATTCTAAACACAAAGTGCATTACCATACATAGGCAGATGCAAACATATACAATATGTACAGAGTACAAAAGTATATCTTTACTCGCATAAATCCATGTATAACGGCTGTAAGTGAGAGAGAATTTCATTTCAATGAAATTAAGGGATTTTGACGAAGGAAAAATCTATTTCTGGGAAGAGACCTGTGACCGCCGGTGAAAAGGGTCCTTCTTTACACTTTTCTGATATAAATCTTCCAAATATACCAGAGAAAGATAAAAGCATGGAATGCCGAGGTTACTACCCTCGCGCGAGCACCTTGTGGGTGTCGTGTATACAACAGGGGCGTGTGAAAACCACTATTCACAGGCTGTCTTCCATTTAGATAATTCCTTCATCAAAGGGAAGGGCCGTAACAGAGGCCCTAGAAAACACACTTGGACCACGCCACCGACACCTAACACGAGCGCCCTCTAGGACATCCTTCTGCAAGAACATATGGCTTGACAAGGAAAGGGTGGGTCCGTACAAAATAACCGGTAAGGGTTTCACCGGGCATCACAGGTCTCTTCCCAGAAATAAATTTTTCCTTCGTCAAAATCCCTTTTCTGGGGCGACCTGTGACGGCCGGTGAAAATGTACCAGAGAATACCTTCCAAGCCCAATAAAGTAATAACATAATGAAGAGAATATAAACACCATGTAAGACAATAATATAATATAATACTGTAAGTAAACATAAAATTACAAACTAGCCAAAGGACATAGGGAACGTAAGGCTAAATAAATATGAAGACAAGGAAACATCTGAGTGTCCAAATGCAAAAGGCATCCAATCTTACATGTCTAAGCATATCTAAACATTAAAGGAACGGTAAATACAATAACAGTTAAACCATAGGAATTAAACATGGTAAATATCTTAGGGCTAACGAACCACCCAGGAGAGTGGCGACGTGGTGTGAGTGGCGGGTAGGAGGGAGAAGAGAAGAGATGGAAGAAAGGAAGAAGCAGAGATTAATGGGGAGAGATAAGACTCCCCGCTGCAACCGTTGGGTATTTAAGGGCCTGTAAGTTCTTTAGATAGTGTCGTTTGAAAACCATAGGAGATTTCCAACCCGTATATTTTTTAAGGTCATAAAAGTCCATGTTCTGGAAGTAATTGATGGAGGTAGCTACTGACCGTATATCATGAGCATGGGGAAATGATTCCGGATTAGCATGTTTAATGAAGTAGAGGATTTGTTGTCTGATACCTCAAATGGAAATAGCACCTCCTTGTTCCCTGATAAACAAGGAGCCGGACGAGCGGGTGGCAGTTCTAGCTAAAAAGGCTCTGAGAGTAGTGACTGGACACAGAGAAGGATCCTGGGGAAGAGGGATAATCTTCCAAGGGGACCACCTATTTTGCGGATCCTCATTTTTAGCTAGGAAAGCTCTGTCTGGAGAAAGGAGTACTTCGCTTGAAGGAAGGAAATCTATGTTTTCCGGGTTTCGTGAGAGAGCTGCTAGTTCTGAGATTCTAGCACCTGAGGCCATAGCCGTTAGAAATAAAGTCTTCCTAAGAAGAGTGATATAAGAGCAGGATTCATTGTCCATGTCCGACGCAAGTTTGAGGACATCGTTCAGAGACCAAGAGACCTTTTGCGGCCGAACCGAAGGTCGAAGCCTAGCACACGCTTTTGGAATAGATGAGAAATAGGAATCAGCCAGGTTAATGTTAAACCCAACAAGGAAGATCTTCTTCAAAGCTGACTTGATGGTGGTTATAGTGCTAGCTGCTAGGCCTTTGTCAAATAGGAACCTAAAAAACGAGATGGCTAAATTCGGAGACATACAAGTATGGTATGAATTCTTTAGGAAATCTGCTAGTTTCTTAACGGCCGAATCATTTTGACGAATTGTCAAGTCCCTTTTGTCTGATTCGATGAAGAGAACGTTTTCCGGGTCAATGTTTGCGTCTCTACGAGCACGAGCTGCAAACTTCATGAAGTCCACAAAGTTGAGTTTTGGCTATCCTTGAGGAATCTGACACAGTCTGAGTTTGGATTACTTGGGTCAGTTTAGGGAATGGGATCCGGAATGGACGGAGTTTCAACTCAAGGAGGAGAGGAAACCAACTGCTCTTTGGCCAGTGAGGTGCTACTAAAGCCACTGCCCCCCGGAAGGAGCGTAGTTTGTGTAAAACTTTTATTAGAAGATTCACTGGGGGAAATAGTGTAAGTGGGAGAGAATTTCATTTCAATGAAATTATACCAGGTTTATTTCAAGGAGACATTCCTACTACGAAGTTGCAGTTTCAATCAACAATTTCCAGTTATTACCATTTATTTCTTATGGTAAAAAGACTCTGGAGGGAAGCGTTGCTAACCTCAATCTGCATCTTTACAAAGAAACTGCGTTGACGATATTCTCTTTGGGGATGACAAATATGGCTATTACAAGTTACAAAGCTTCTTAAACTGACTGCTGCTAAGTAAGGTATCGGTTCATTTTAGAGATGCTTTAATATGCAAGAATTCTATCTACTTTACATATAACCAGGAAAACTATGTAATTGAAGAAAGAGCTTATTAACATAAAATATTAGGTAAACTTTTCATCAGTGGAATCTCCATAGGTTTTAAGTGACTGAGACAAATGGATTTTTGGAGAGCCTAAACTGAATCCTCATTATCAATATAACCATAAACTATCGGAGACAAAATTATGAGTGTATGGACTTTTTTTTATTTTTAACACTAACCTACCCACAAGGGTGTGTGTGTGTGTGTATATATATATATATATATATATATATATATATATATATATATATATATATATATATATATATATATATATATATATATATATATATATATATACAGTATACATATAAAGATAGATAGAGTCATACAAACAGATATATATATATATATATATATATATATATATATATATATATATATATATATATATATATATATATATATATATATATATATATATATAATGTTTTTTAAAATTATGTAATACATAGGAGAATTTAAAGACTGATTGTTTATATGGAAAGCAACAAAACTATGTAACTCCTTAATGTAATTAAATTACATTTCTATAACATATAAATATGTTGTTCATCAATGAAACTATATTCCCAGATCATACTCTTAGGCAAACATACCAAAACACAGAATGTCAAAAATAAATACATTAAAATAAATAAGAATTAAAAGTACCTTTAAAAAGAAAAACTGTACATACTTTTCACATCACATTACACAGACATGAAACATCTCAACTTCCCAAGGATTGGACATTCAACTACAAAATGTTTCAAACAAATGTCATACATATATGATAATTCCCTAGGTTGATAATGAACAAGAGGTAGATTGGCTGTTTTCATAACTGCATACTTACTGTATTTTCAGCTAGAATCAACTAAGATATACAGTATTCATTTTTTATTACTTATGAATACATTACTAAATAGAATATGAGTTATCCTACGCATGCTCAAAGGGAAAAATATTTCTTTTCATTGTTAATCATAAGAACTACTTCGGACATTTATTGAGAATCGCTACCAACAGGTGTTGAGCAATTTTGTTTATGTTTTTACTGTCTTCTTATCCACTAAATTTTGGGGAAAGGATGGATATCCAATGACTAGTTAAGTATTGAATAATAAGTCCTATAAAATTTTTGCTCAAATAAACTTTTAAACCTGCAATCTTATCTTCTGGAGTTTCAACTTGTTGCAGATCTGAGCATGGAGAAACCCTTGGGACTTATTCCATTCTTTAACAAAATGAGAAGTACTAAATCAGTGACAAGAATATGTCTACAATATTCCAAGTCATTCAAGTCCTAATTCTATTGACTATGCAAGAAACGCTATTCAAATGAATCAAGCTAACTGTATAAAAAATCCTGTTCACAATAAAGAGTACCTTTGAGAGTCCCAAAAACTCTTAACACCACAATTATAAAAGTGAAAGAAAGATAACCTAAAAAGTGTCCCGGCTCTGACAAACAAACGAACCTAAATTACAACAAATCATAAACTATTGGATAGTATTGGTACATATTTCAAATGCAATTATCAAAACAATTAATTACATTTGCACTGAGCTGCAATTACTACTTTAACCAGTGACAGATTTTTGAGGAAACTGACAGACATTGCAACATTTCTAAAGACATACGCTCTCACTTTAAAAACGAGTAGTAAAGGCTTATCTAAAATTCCGATGTACATTATTGATTATGTTCTTTATAAAAAGACATTGTTTCACTGTCCTGTAAAGTATCAAATCTCTTAAAATGTACTTTCCAAGTTCTAACTAAAAACAGTAATATCATGAAGGACGTTGATGATAAATTAATCCAGAGCCACTAAGAAGTGTCTGGTAAGGTTTGTGGTCTCATTTGTGTGTTGTGCCTCTTCTCAGCAAAGGAGCTACTGAGTGAGGAGGAAGAGGAAACTTGACTTATCCTACTTTCTTACCTAAGAAAGATCTGTGCTTTGTCTCTGAAGTCATAGATTTTCCCATTACAAGGTCTTCTGTTAGGGTAAGAGTTTTGTACTCACTAGCAGCTCTAAGCAATTGATATGGTGGGTTGCCTCAACTGGATTCCACAAGCCCAACAGATGGAGCCATCCAAGATTGCTCCCCAGCCCGAGCTGGAAGCATCTGAAAACAGAGAGAGATTTCGAATTCTGATTTCGAGCTTGGTTCATTCAAGGAAACTGTCTTTGCACTTCCACTACAGCAGAACTTGGTCCTGGATTGGAATGGGTGAAATAAGAACCATCTTAAGAGATGACCTTCTGACCAAAAGTGCCTTGAGATGGAATTGTAAGGACCTCGCTGAACCCAGCTTCCATCACTAACTTCACAGAAGATGCCATGAAAACCAGGAGGTTTATCAACTTATGGACAGAACAAATTTGATGTGTGTTGTACTCCCTTAAGTCTGTTAATAAGAAATTTATTTTATTCTCTGAGGGAGGAGCCTGAAAATGAAGTTAGGCTATCCCTATTTCTAAATAGAAAATAAAGTCAGAGATAGAAGAGACTTCTACCAATTTATGAGAAGCACTAGAGTGGAGAGATGTAAAATTACAGTATGGTTTTGGCCATCAAAATCCATTTAAAAGGTATTCCCCACGACTAACCAGTCATCCATGAAAAACAAAATGCAAAGTCCTATAAGTGAAGCAGTTTTACAACTGGGCCCATGACCCTAGTAAACAATTTAAGAGCTGTCCTTAATCCAAAACACAGACATTTGAGCAGGGAAATCATCCCCCACATGAAAACAAATTTCAGAAACTCTTAACGCTGGATGCAGTGGCGGCTCGTGTATAGGCACTGTGAAACTGCAGCAACCCCTATTTTCACTTGACATTATTAATAACACTCAACATAATAGTTAGTTTCTTTAATTCTTTTTTATAATTGTATAATACATAATCCTTAAAACTTAATTTCAGTAGCCATATTTCTGTTTATGAAAAATACAAAAATCTTTGTGTAGAACTGAGTACTTTACAGTTCCAGCAACATGATATTTTATTGTTGCATGCATGTGCACTCAGGAAGCTGCACAAGACACTGAGGGGGAGAGAAAGGACTGTCGCTCTCACAGTGCAGCCTGATCTTAGTGTGATGATGGATGATTGTTATTTTTTTACGCCATGCATGTTGTGCTAGAAAACCGTGTAACACATCTTGAATGTGATAAAGTAGAGACTAAGATTATTATCCTATTTCCAGCTATTCTATTGGATTATTTTTTTTTTGTTGGGGGGGGGGTATTTTACAACTTTTTCGATTCTCATGATAATTCCTATGACTACATCAGAGACATAACGCTGCTTTTCAACACTGAACACAAAAACTTAACTAAGAAGCACTATGAATTCGTAACGATTAGATGCACTTGCAGTACTTTCAATGGAGAATTTTTGGGCGAGATAGCCATGTTGTCCTGATGGAAGATTCCTTTAGTAGTTTCCTAATGGTATATATGACTACAGTGGATATTCCCAGAGAATTAAACTAAAGGTTTCCAGAATTCTAACTTCTGGCGCGAGTACCCTTAAGGTTATCCTTTAGGATATCGCATAATAACAGGGGACGTATTCTTGACACGCCACATAGCTATCTGCACCACACATAGCGTTAAAGCTTCGAGAAGGGAATTAGTGGCAAGATATGGGAGGAGCCGTTACAAAGTTCTCCTCCTCCGTTACTGTTATGGGTACTCGGATGACGTCATTTGCGTCGGCCATCTTGCTGAAGTCATCACCGCCCGCCAACTCCATTCCTTTTAGCGTTAAGACCAGCCCCCATGATACAGTAAGATCGGGAGGGGGCCTGCCAAGGCCTTATAGAGAACAAAGGGCGGGTCCATCAGGACAACATGGCTATCTCACCCAAAAATAGGGCAAGTCTCATTGTCCAAACCTGAGGCAAAAAGTAGCACCTTGTCGAGAGACCAGGAAATAGGTCTTGGAGGGGCTGCAGGTATGAGTCTAGAGCATGCCTTCGGCAACTTGTTGAAGATTTCGCTGGACGTCTATTTGAAAGGCATATAGTAAGGCTCTTGTCAGGGCCGATTTGCATGTGGAAATCGTGTTGGCCACTAAGTCTTGTCCATGAAGGTGAATGAAGAAGGACAAGCAGAAATCCATCGATATTTCCGTAGGATTTCTCGCCTTGACAAAGGCCACCCATTTCTTCCAAGATGACTCATATTGCCTTCTGGTAGATTTTGTTTTATATTCCTCTAAGAAGTCTAAGCTTTCTTTTGAGATCCCAAACCTCTTCTTGACAGCTATGGAGAGAAAATCATGAGATGAAGGTCTCGGGGTTTCTGTGATGAAGCGAAGACAGCCGACTTCTGAACTTGTTGGGACAGAACTGGGTCCGGCAGGGGAATTAGCTTGGGTTGTAATTCCAGGATCAACGGGAACCAGTTGCTCCGGGGCCACTTGGGAGCCACTAGGGCCACTATTCCTTGAAAGGATCTCAGCTTGGTGTGGACTTTCAGCAGAAGGTTGGGTGGAGGGAACAGGTAAATCTTGGTCCATCTGTTCCAATCCAGGGACATGGCGTCCACCGCTTCCGCTCGAGGGTCCTCGTATGGGGCCACATAGCGAAGGAGTTTCTTGTTGTCGCTCGTTGCGAAGAGGTCGATCTGCAGTTCCGGGACTTGGTGAGAGATGAAGGAGAATGAGTCTGCATCTAGGGACCATTCTGACTCTATCGGAGCTGTTCTGGATAGAGCATCCACCGTCACGTTGCGGAATCCTTGAAGGTGAACTGCTGAGAGGTGCCATCTTTTCTTCTCCGCCAGACAGAAGATGGGCAACAACACTTAGTTGAGTTGGAGCGATCTTGAGCCCTGACGATTCAGACATCTGACCACTACGTCGCTGTCCAAAATCAGTCGGATGTGGACTGAGGGACGTGGGAACAGCCTCTTCCAAGTGAGAAAGACTGCCATGGCCTCCAAGAGGTTGATGTGAAATGTCTTGAATAGAGGAGACCACGTTCCTTGAACTTTACGTTGAAGGGAGTGGCCCCCCAATCCTTCTAGCGATGCGTCCGTATGGATGACGACCGAGGGTGGAGGTAGTTGCAGAGCTACCGATCTCCTGAGCTTCTTGGCCTCCGACCATGGCTTGAGGAGTGATCGTAGCCAAGTCGGTAAAGGTCTCTTGAGATCTCTTCGAGCGTTTGATGCGTATCTTCTCCAGACTCCCGATGCATCTTTTAGCTGTGCTCTTAGCACTGGGTCTGTCACTGAAGCGAACTGGAGGGAGCTGAGCACCCGTTCCTGTTATCGTCTTGAAATCCGTTTGGATTTGAGAAGTCTCTTGATAGACCTCGCTATTTCCTTCCTCTTCTTTAGCAGAATGGAAAGACGGTGTGACTGGAAGTCCCAATGTATGCCTAGCCATTGGAACTTCTGAGCTGGAGAAAGTCGACACTTTTTGGTGTTTATCTTGAAACCTAGATGCTCCAGGAATTGGATCACCTTCTCGGAAGCTTGCAGGCATTCCTCTTCTGATGCTGCCCACACCAGCCAATAGTCCAGGTAAGCCATCACCTGGACGCCTTGTAGACGTAGTTGTCTCTGCAAGCTTCGTGAAGATCCTTGGGGCTATGTTTAGCCCGAAGGGCATGGCTCTGAAGACGTACTGTCTTCTTTGAAGCCTGAATCCTAGGTAAGAGAAGGTCTGGCGATTCATTGGAATGTGCCAGTAGGCGTTCGCCATGTCTATCGAGACTGTGTATGCCTTTCGAGACAATAGGGCTCGTATGTGCTGAAGGGTCAGCATCTTGAACTTGTTGTTCACGATGAACTTGTTGAGAGGGGACAAGTCCAGAATGACTCTGAGTTTGTCGGAGTCCTTCTTGGGAACACAGAACAGTCTTCCTTGGAACCTGATGGACTTTGCCCTCTTGATCACCTTTTTCTTGGACGTATTCTTCCAGAACGGGGGTGGAGTGTTGGAAGAATCGGGGGAAAGCTGGTGGTGGTGTCCTTCAGCTCCAGCCTAGTCCGTTCTTGATGATGCTGTGAGCCTAGGGATTGAAGGTCCAACGATCCTGGAAGAGGCGGAGTCTTCCTCCCACCGGAAGCATCTCATTGCTTCTGGTTTCCGGAGGGCTTGCCTCCTCGACCGCTTGCTCCCCTGCCTCCTCTCCCTCTGGAGGGACGTCTAGAGGAGTCTCTTCCGGAGCCTCTACCTTTGAGACGAAAGGTAGTAGTCTGCCTCTCGTAGGCAGGCGTGAAGGCTGGTGACTGAGTCACCACCGGCTGAGGTACCAGTTGGAAGGTTTGTTGGGGCTGTGCCACCAACTGGGGAGCTGCAGCCATGGGAAGCTGATGTTTAGCCTGTCGAGGATGTGGCCTTGGTCTCTTGGACTTCTTCTTCGGTTGGGGGCCTTCATCCGGAGAAGAATTCCTTTTCGACGACATGCCCCACTTTTGGAGAAGGTTCCTGTTCTCCGTGGCGGCCTTGTCGACGATCTCCTTGACCAAGTCATTGGGGAAGAGATCTTTTCCCCCAAATGTTTGAGGAAATCAGCTTCCTCGGATTGTGTTTGACCGTGGCCGATGCAAACACGAACTCTCTGCAGGCCCTCTGTGCTCTGACGAAGCTATAGAAGTCCTTCGTCAGGGTCACCAGGTGGGTCTTGGCTAGGACCATGAATACACCTGGGGTCCTATGTTCCCCAGCCATTGTCTCCATGATCACTTGGAGGGAGAGAGAGGCAGCCAGCCTCTCTTTCGTATCCTGCTCCCGACGAAGGAGATATTCCGAAAGCTTGGGAGGTTCTCACTGAACTGACGTCCAGCGATGTCGGTCTCCAACTTTCCCACAGAGAAAGTTAACTGGATGCTCTTCCAGTTCTTGTCGTGGGGGGTAAGGCAAGGGAGAGGGGCCTACATTCCTCCAATGTAGGGCAAGGTTTCCCTTCCTCCACCACCTTAAGCACTGCCAGGAGGGACTTCTCCGCGAAGGGGAAGACCATGGTACTTGGGGCAAGAAAGGACGGGTGTTTCTGGCTAAGGGTCGGCACCTTAGAGTTGGTATAGCCCTTGTCCTTCAAGCAACCAGCTAGCAGAGATTGAGCCTTTGCATGGTCAAACACGATGACCTCCTTCGGCTCTGTTTTCTCCTTGAAAATGGGTTCTGACTTGAGACGTACAAAGCAGTCTGGATACGCCTCAAAGCTAGGCCAGAATTCCACCTCTTCAAGAGGGACGGCGCCTAGCTTATCGTTGATCACGATCCTACCCCTGGTGATGGGCATGTACTCAGCATGCTTCCACGGGTTGGTCACAGAGCAGGTAGGAAGATCCTTGACGTTAAGCCTCCTCTGAGGCTCGCGTTGCTTTGTCAAGTGAAGGATTTCCTTCTTGAAATCCTCGTCCCTCTTGTGGAACCTCTCCTCGAGGATCGCCATCATGGCTTGAAAGTTGTCCATGGAATCATCCGGTCTCGTGGGCATGGGAATGGATGACGTAAAGGGGATTGGTTCCGAGATGACTACCAAGGCTACGGAGGGCGCAGCGACGTCCTTTTCTTCGGAGTCGGGAGGCGCCGTAGGCTCCTCTTCATGACCCTCGCCTATAAGGGTCCTCTCGGTGGTGTCTGACACCTCCAACATCCTGTCGTCATCTACGTGGATGCCCTGAAGTGTGTCCGATACGTCGGGGTCGACCGTCAGCTGGACGCATGGGATTTCGGGTTTTGGGATGACATCATCCGCAGATGCCTTAGGGAAGAGCAAAGCCCTCATCTTCTCGTTGGGAAGGTAAGGCCCCGTGGCTTCTTTTGGAAACCATGCACCCACTTGCGCAGTTTCTCCCGGGCGATGTCCCTTGACTCCGCAGACTTGGGAGTCTTGAACGCCTCATTGAGCAAGTCCTTGCACGTGGTGCATACCTGCGGGTCCCAGTACCTGAGAGATCCCTGGGTGACAGAACAGCTGGCGTGGGTTCGGCACGCCAGATGGCCGTAGAAATCCCGGCGCCGAACGCTGCAAAAGGCACTCTCACACCGGATGTACTCTTCCTGTAAAGAAAGGAAAGGTACATGAGTATGCGGGAGTCTATTATGTTAGACTTAGAGTAATCTTAGATTAACCTTAATCTAATCTTAATTATGATATAAGATCCCATTCCAAGTTTAAGTTTAGGATAGGTAAGCTGGAAATGAGATAGGAAAGACACATACTTGTGAATCCCGCCCAGCCAATTGCCGCAACCCTTCTCCACTGCTAATTCTAGGGCTACCATCAAGGTAGGCCCGACGGAGGAATCTAGCCTGGTGGGTTACAGTAGCGTAAGTAGCACTTCCTCCAAGGGATCAGTAGTGGGGAAAGGGGGAGAGCCAATGATCAATCAGCATAAAGAAAAGGGGAGAATATTAATCCCCAATTCAAGTAGGTCCCGGCAAGGGACTGCGCATGGATGCACAGAGTATGCTAGAAATATATCTATTGCATAACTATACACCATAGTTTTCTGTCTAAGGTATGTACTATACCACAGATGTACTGGCTACTGTATACAGCCATACAACAGACACTGCCGGCGCACTGATGGCAGGGTTAGTGCAAGAGAACGGTCCACTATCACAATACTGTAATATAAGTGGAGCCGGCGGCCCGCCGGACTGCCGGAGGCCCGCCGGCGGAGGGTAACCCGCCCAGCCATCATTCTATGTGGCAGGGTAAAGGAGAAAACCGTATGCATTGTCGGCAGGCCGCAGACACGCCGGGGACCGCCGGCGGCTTGCAGGCCACCGGCTGAAGGTATACCTACCCTGTCATCATTCTATGTGACTGGGAGAAGACCTAGGCTACTCTGCCGGCTGTTGCCGACAGAGTCGGTGTTACAGTGGGGCAGCACTAGTTCCGAGAGAGAGAGAGAGAAAGCAGTGAAGGAAGGGGAGGGGAGGGCGGCAGCTCACTACCCTAACCTCGCCTTCCTCGAGAAGGAGGGTTCAAATGGAACGAAGAACATATCATGATCAGGCTTCCATCCAGCCGCAGCTCTGCCGTCGGTAGGCTAGGGCTGCGGGTGGTGATCCATGGGAGGAACGAAGAACACTCTAAGATAGCAGGGAATTCTCCCGCCGGAAGCAGTATAATGCAAGGGAAGCTGAACGGCTTGGCCCAGCAGGCGAAAGACCAGGCCGACCCCACAACCCACCGGCACTCGATGAGTTGTAAGACAACGGACAGGAGTGTGATGGCTAGGCCATCACCAAAGGACAGAGGGGGAGGGGAAAGGGTCCTGTGTGGGGGTGTAGGGGTTGGTGTAAGCCTTCCCCAGCACCCTAGTAGGGGACTCTGTTTTGGTACCGGCACCACCCCAGGTAAGGGAGAGTTCATTCTCCAGCATAGGGTGGGTTAGTACAGTAAGGGAACGGCATCAAGGCCGTTCCAAACTATAAAGAAACAGAATCCTTAAGCCTGCCTAACCTAGGCTAAGGAGGACATATCTCCCAGTCCAGAGTAGGCAAGCAAAGGACAAGTCGCTAGGCCACAGGGAGGAGGGGTCTCGTAACCCTTCCAGGTGTGGTCTAGGGTGGGGGGCAGAGCCCGCCCCCTATGCCATCCAGCGGGGACCAACAGGAGAGTTCATTCACCTATTGGGGTAGCTGGGGGCATACGACGGGTACTCTGAGGTTCTGACCCGAACTTAAAGCTCATGTACTATGGCTCTGGGATGGGGAAGAAAATCCTAGCCTAACCTTACCAGAATCACAATTCAGGGTAAGGAGGGCTAGGATGTAGCCTAGGCTACCTCAGAGGGAGGAGAGATTACCTTATGTATAAAGATAATCGGGGAGGTGCGAAAGTATACTAAAGCCCCTAGGCTACTAGGCTAGGGACAGGGGAATCGATTACCTTATTCATCAAAACCCCTTGTATACTCTCTAGAAGGAGGAAAAACCCATGTGCAATCATTGAATATTATATGTATAATTGCCTAATATCTTCATTTAATTAAGATAACACTAGGAACACATATTACATCATGCATGAAAGTAAACTAAAGCACCTAGGCTAGCATGCCTAAGGCACCTAGGCTAGCAGGTCTAGCATCATAAAATCGGCTACCTACCCTCGCCGAAATTAAAGAATACTATCGGCATAATATAACTAATTCCTAGCAATGAAGACTAAATAACTAATACTGACAATTAGTTAAGAAGCCGGGACAGTCGTTCTGGCTAACTAAGTAAAGCATGCGATGCAAACGACAGCGTCAGCGACGCCTCCGGTTAAGCAATAGTTCCACCACAAAACATAGTATATTTCGATAGAAAAACGTTACTTTACGGCCAGAGCTAATTTATACAGTATAAGAATTAAATACTCAACTTTCCAGAGACAGAAGAGGCTGAAGATTGCGACATGGCTGCAGTAAATAGCGAAACAACTGGGAAAAACACCTGGTCAAACACGCTACTACAAAAGGAATGGAGTTGGCGGGCGGTGATGATGTCAGCAAAATGGCCGACGCATATGACGTCATCCGAGTACCCATAACAGTAACGGAGGAGGAGAACTTTGTAACGGCTCCTCCCATATCTTGCCACTAATTCCCCCCTCGAAGCGTAAACACTATGTGGGGTGCAGATAGCTATGTGGCGTGTCAAGAATACGTCCCCTGTTATTATGCCATATCCTAAAGGACAACCTTAAGGGTACTCGCGCCAGAAGTTAGAATTCTGGAAACCTTTAGTTCAATTCTCTGGGAATATCCACTGTAGTCATATATACCGTTAGGAAGCTACTAAAGGAACCTTCCATCAGGACGACATGGCTTGAGCCCAAAAAGTTTCTGTTGTTATCCAGAGATCCAGGAGAAAATCATTGATATCTTTGTGCAAATTAAAAGAAAAGAATGGATTTCCTTTTACAATGAATGGATAAAGCTTGAATTGTAACAATTTAAGCTATAGTCGGTAAAAAATGTTTGATTTTGTTCTTTTAAGATTCTATAAAGTTTCTGAATAACTTTTCTTATACTAAAATGACAAATTTAGAAATAATTTCTATTTTTCTTAACTATACATAACTGCAGCTCTTTACATAGGAGTATCATTTCGGCACTAGCTGAAACCTAATGATTCTTATATAATGACAGCCTGAGCAATCGGTGCTAGCGTAGAATTTAGCAATGTGACTTGACCAGGTAAGCGTAAAATTGATCTAAGCTCCTCACTTAACCTCGACATTACCTAACTAGACCTCAATTGGAGAACGGTGACATAACAGATACAAGATACAGTATATACATATATATCAGGTTGCACAAAGAGCATGGTGCCCACCTGCAGTTAGAAGAGGTCAGCTTTGCAGAATTCCTCTGATGCTGAGCCCCAAGAGGGGAAAAATGAAATAGGAAGTGGCCCTCAATCAACTGCTACTTGTTTGAAAGGAAACTGAGGTGTTAGTTAACCACATTCTGTGCAGCCACCACAGGACCTAAAATAAACAGGTCTAGGTTCCTGTGGGTTATGTCTTGCAGTTAGTGGGTGGTGGCCGCTGTTTGTCGTTTCCAAAATCCCGCGTGTAACACCTGGGCCACAGAGAAATTCTTTTGAACGCCAGGAATGTGCGGATACTCCTGGTTTCATGAGCATGAGGATGACGACTGGAAGATGAGGAGCCTGGATGCATGGCTCTCTAGACTTCCTATTTAATCTCGGATGATATAGAATTCTTTGCAATCTTCCTCTCATTCTTCCGGTGCTCACCAAGAGTCTGCTGATCTGATGGCGGGCTCTGGAGATTCTTTTTAAGCATTTCCTTCTTGCCCTCACAAGGCAGAGTAACAGTTGATCTGGGTCATCTGTTACAGAATGGAGACACTAAATCTAGAAGGGACAGATTCTAGGATCTGCTCCTCCCAGATTTTAGTCTTGGCATTTCCTTCTTGCCCTCACAAGGAAGAGTAACAGTTGATCTGGGTCATCTGTTACAGAATTGGAGAGACTCAATCTAAAAGGGCCAGATTCTAGGATCTGCTCCTCCCAGATTTTAGTCTTGGCTATGATTCCAGGACGAAATCTGAGTGTCCCTTGCCCCCATCACTGTGAATGGGTGATGTCATAAGGCAGACAATGTAGTTCATTGTCTCTCTTTGCAGAGACAGCTAGGAGAAAAACTGTCTTCTGGGTCAAGTAGCGATCTGATACTTGACGAAGACAGTGTCCCTCTTTTCAGTGAGTGTGCATTATCCCCTAAGTTCCCGGGTGGTAGTCTGATTACCAAACGATGGCCAGTGTGCTCACAATTCTGTACGAGGAGAGACCATTCCCTCGAGGAGGGAATGCTATCTACATTCAATCTAACATGAGACTTAGGCTGAGTGATAGCCTTTCATTGCTGATACAGAACAAAGTTTTCCTCTCTGAGGAAAAACATGAGTTCCGATAATGTTGGTATAGTGGTGCTGAGGGGAGCGATACCCAGTCTGTCACCAACCACAAAGGGCAATCTATTTTGGCTGGTTTACTGAACCAGATGTTTCCCTGTAGGTATCCAGTCATTCTTTTGTCCCCAGGCTTGAAAGTCTTTCTTTCCAAGGGGTTGCTGGATAACCTCCAAGGGTGGAAACAAAGCGATGGAATTGCTTGATGGAAGGTCTCCACATGATTATCTGAGTGAATCAGTAAATGTAGGGAACTCTCTTGGCGCCTCTGTGAGTAGATGCAGAAGGCCCGGGAATAATTGTGCATTCAAAACTGAGCTGCTAGGGTCATCAAGGGATCTTGCGATGCCCTGACTTTGTTTAGAAGCCTCCTTACAGAGCAGAAGGAGGGGAACGTGTAGACTTCTGTCCTGTCCCATGAATGTTGAAAGGCGTCATGTTAAATTACCTGGGCACCCACTACTGGCAAACAATATACCTGAAGATAACAGTTTAGGGATGGAACAAACAGGCTGATGGAACTTACAAAGTTAAACTTTGTTGGCCATCTGTCATTTCCAAGTTCATTCAGAGCCTGTTATCCTACTTCGCTTGTTCAGATTGTCCTCCAGCATATTCTTTTTGCCCGGGATGCAAAGGGCTGAAAAACTATCGAGTTATTCTCTGTCCCTCTAAGGATTCCACAGGTAATTGGTAGAGGTACTTTGAAAAGTACCTCCTTGCTTGTTTTTGTGTAACACCACCGTAGTGTTGTCCCTCATCTTCATTACGGAGAGCCCTGAAAGGAGTTGATGGAATTATTTGAGGGCGAGAAAAGCTCCATTCATTCCAGATGGTTTATGTGGCACTGTCGCTCGGATTCTGACCAAAGACCAGATGCCGTGAGATGCGGCAGAGATAACCCCCTACTCTTCTTTTGCTGTCTGACACCCACACCTCAGGTTCCTCTTTTGCTCTATACCTTCCGCAGCGAGGTGTTCAGTGAAGATCAAGGTACTAATACCAAAAGGTGGAACTATTGAAGGATGATTGGCCGATCCTGAGACCACCGCCTGCTTCACCACCTGGACAAGACCCAGGAACCAGAGGGTCTCTCGAGAACGAGACTGTTCCCGATTGAACCCCACGAGCCTATTTCCTTGTTTTAGGTAGACAGCTAAGGAAAGGGAGGGCACAAGAGGATGTGACCTCGTGCCCTTCCATGTACTCGACTTTTTTAAGGAAACGGGTGCCGTCCACATGTCTGACCGAGCAATCAGCCTGTGAAGGAAACCTACCTTCCTTTGCAAAGGAACCTGCTGATCCTCTCATTAAGTAGACCAACTGCGAGGAGAACATTGGCGAGAGAAGAGATGATAAACTCGCACAGGTAAGGTGTAGTCCACCTGTGCGCACTTGTCTACCCGCGAGCAGTAAGCAAGGTAGACCTCGCCTTTATTTTAGATGATGCTTCTTGTACATTCATTTTGATGGGAAGACTCCCCCAAGAGAGCACACCACGTAGCAGAGGTGGGGCATGCACCTTTGTCAAGCAGATGAGTTCACGCCCACCTCGCTAGGTGGTAGGGTATGCCATGCTGCGCAAGACTCATCCACTATATTCGAGGATCCCTTCGTGTAGGAATCAGATCATCAGATGTAGGATAACAGGAGGGAGAGAGAGCGTGATCGGAATAATGTATCCCTCTTTGAGCACTGAGCCCGACCAAGGTTTGGCTCCTTGAAGTTTCCACCTCAGCCACTATGGTAACGGCCGACCTAGATTACACTCAGACCATCAGGTGGAAGAGCTCGCCTAACCACCCTGCTAGTGCTCGGTGAATGGGTGTGCAACTTGGGTCTGTGCTCATGCCCAAGTGGAATGAACCAGAGTACTCTTGTACAACCTGCCTCAGGCAGAAGCCCAGAGGGTAGCAATTTGTGATGATACAGAAGGAAGCATTCACTGCGGAAGAATAGTTGTACCAGCAACTTATCCGCGATGAAATAATTTCCCCTACGATTTATGGGAAAGAGGGTGGGCTCTGGGCTACCTAGTCAACCAACTACACAGTAAGATAGCCAACACTTCCCAGGGATTGTGACTTTTGTTTCCCACTCGCCCCAACCACCATGAAGGGTTGGAAAGTTCCCCTGAGAGGAACAAGGAACCTTGACTCTCAAGTGAAAGGTCAATTCTCATCAGTTACTGTCGAGGGGCTGAGAGATTGCCTAGCAAGTAAACATCTCAAGCTGATTGATGTCGAGACGTGCATCCAGTTGCGGGTCGGGGGGGGATCCTATCCTCCAACTGCCTATAATCCAATGGGAGTTAGCCATGTAAGTATGCTTACAGATCAGTAATACCAGAAGTAGCCAGTAGTTCCTAGGGAAGATGAAATTACAGTGAATCTCCTTAGCGATTGCTGTTGAGCAAGAGACCGATCGCTAATGACCGATAGCACGCAACTACTGTACTTCCAAAAGGCAAGATTGACACATATTTTCAATCCATTGTTGGACAGGTAATTTATGCATAAGTCCATCTGTGAACCAGTAACACAGAACGCCGAGACAGGACAAACGAACACATGGGCACAGACTAAATAATTTGTTGCGTCCGAAAATCGATTGGAGAACATTGATTAAAGTCCGCAATTGAGACCTTCTTCTTCCTATGACTGACATCCTTTAGAAACAATGAATACTTTTGTAATTCTTCCTTTCCTATCGGCAAAACTGGCATAAGTTCTGAATGTTCCCTCCATGGGAACAGATTCGCTTATGCAAAGTTTCGTAGTCTAAGTATTTTAAACACTAAGACAGCTGATCCAAAAGCTAGGAAGGAACTGCCTGTAATGAAGGAAGAGTCTACTTCAGGGTAGACTATAGTACAGTACCTATGTCTGGTTACGGGAAGGTAGGAGAGAATACATAACCTGACTTCCTATAAAGAATATAACCACCAAATCTAATGAATTATTAAAACAGGGTACTAACTGTATGGCAGTACATAGCCCTTGTTGACAAAAAAAAGATCACTTACCGGCATGCAGTTGCACAAGCGTGACTTCTGTGCCTCCGGTTAAGTATTTGAAAACAAGCCTGAGCCTGCTGTTGGGAGCAACGTATGTGCGACGAATCACAGCATCACTGCTCAAGAAATCGGTTGTCGACTTGCTGTAGCATTGTTTAACACTTCCATGAACATGCACGCCCACGAAGTGCAAACCGACGACGTATTAAATGTTTGCTTGCCCAGCTTGTGGCCGGGACAAGCATCCTCCTAAGTGAATAATTGCTTGCTATCGTTCGTAAACATCAGCAGAAGCTGACATCCCATATCCCATTGGGACTAGAGGCTTGCAAAAACCTCCTTAAAAGGATATTTCTCTTTAGCCCATTGTGTGAGTGGTCCAAAGAGCTCTCCATTCTTTAGGGAAAACAAGCCCAAGAAAGTAACCTCGAAGGATTATGTTTCACGAAACTCGGCATCTAACGAGACTCATGCCCGGAGGGCATGTTATTGTGGAAATAAACCTCAGGTTTGCCTTGATGAGCGCAGATACATAACCTATGGAATTCGTTTCAGCCTTTTATGGGGTTTTAGCAAACGCCTGTAGTTATGTAAACCTACTGAGGGAAGAGCGCTTCCCATGAGGGTTTGTTGGCCCAGAATCTAAAGAACACAAACACTAGGGTTTGTCCAGGCTTGCCAGCAAATGCTGTCAGGCATAAGCTAAAGTTAGTGAGTACAGGTCAACATCAGTGAGCACAGCCCAGCGTTAGCGAGAGCTGGCGAATATTAGCAAACGAAGGTAAGTGCCGGGCTTGCTGGCCAGGTAGGAGTGTGGTCTACCAGATTAGTTTGTACTTGAGGCACCAGTAAGCTGAAGCTCTGCGCATTGAAGAGTAAGATCTCGCAAACTCACAATGGGTACGAAAGCGAGCTACCTAGGTTGTTCGCAGACCTTCATCAAGCAAAAGATCTCGCCCACCCACCTCGCTCGAGCTCAGTGGATTATTGAGCAACATTGCGCATGACTTCTCTGCAAAACTAAGGTCTTTGCAAAGTACCAATACTCATCCTAACCCCCACACCAGGTGGCAAGTAGCCTTATGTCATCCCTTAGAAGGGAACGAAAAAGGCTATGCTGGACTATATGAACAACAGTTTCACCCTCATAAGAGATTGGAACTAAGAGACACAGGTCCCGAACGGCCAGGCCTAACAAAACTCTAAGAGCTTTGTTGTGTCTAAAGGCATGATGTCGGGAATAACCCCCGAAGGGTTAAAGTCTATGAGACTTGCCGATGGGAGAGGCAGCAATGGCAAACGGTTGGCAGGCATCACCATTTGTGGCAGACCCCAAAGGGAAATTGCTCACGAGAATCGTTTTGTACACTGAGGGTACAGCGTCAATAAGCAGGAATTGCAAACAGTCACCTAAATTCTTCGTCCCCACACTCCAAAGAGCAAGAATGGGGCATAGACGAATCCAACTCCCGCAGGAGGAATCCTCAGAAGAAAAAAACAGTCAGACTAAGGCAGTCTCTCCTGCAGGCGAGAAAAGCGACCAACGCCTGTTGCCGCCGTCGGCAATTCTCCCTGCAAGCAGGAAGATCACTGGACAGTGGCTGGTTTAGAGTACCTCTCCCTCAAAAGGGAAAGGTGCTCAACACCTAGTGGAGGATGCCTTTCCTTCGTAAGGGATGGCTGTCCAACACCTGGTGAAGAGGATGTTTCCCTCGTGATCACCCCCAACAGTTGGTGGAAGATGATTTTCCCTCCTAAGAGAAGTACTAACACCTGGACGCGGACTTCCAAACCTCAGCCTCTACTTCCCGTCAAAGAGCTGAGCTCAAGTTTAAAGTTAGCAATGAAAGCTGCCTATAAAATGTAGCCGAAGTTAGTGACTGGGTTCACCCCGAAGGGATCCCTCCCCGACTGGAAACCTTGAAGGGAACCAGTCTGCCACTGCTCTCGTTCCTATGCCTAAGCTCATATAACGAAGGTGAGCAGATGCAGAAAGTGCTGCTGTAAACAGTAACACCCTCAGAACCCTTCCTTAACGGGGAGACCCGAAAGCCCCCCCAAGAAGGTATCCTTGGATGCCGTTAATTAGCTAAGGGAAGCAATGGAATTCATGCAAAAGGGAAGTTTGGGATACCATCTGAAAAGGTAATCTATAAGCTTCTAGGTCTGTTGCTTTTAATCATAAACCAGTTAAAAGATTTTGACGAAAGAGCATGACTACGTCTTTACTCTACTGAGCCAAATTAAAAAGGGACTTTTATTTACTAGTGCTGGTGTGAGCAGGTGTTGGGTCTAACCCCGCAACCCATCCTTCGCTATCGGAGGGTAGTTGCACCTCACAAAAGCATAGTGGCTCAATTAAGACACCGCCAAAATAATAATTCTATGTAAAGAGCGCAAGGTTTGTCTATAGTGACAGAACAAATAAAGGCTATAAATTTTCTGGAGCAACAACCCCACTAACTTTAGCCACCAGCTGCCACTGGTTGGATGAATGAAGGTATGAAGGTAAGCATCAGAAAGATCAAGAGAGAAAATAGTCATTCTTTCGGATGGAACATAAAATGACGAGCTCGTCTCCATGGAGAACCTGATGAATGAATGAATGATTTGAAGTTTTCTGGCATCCTGACATCTAAGGTCAGTGACGCCGATGTCGTTTATTATAAATAAAGAATAAAAGAATATTCAATTATAACCATAAAAACAAATATGTTATAAAAGCTTTCAGAAGACCTGCTTCTGTAATAAATCTAAAAATTCCGCAATCATTGTACGCCACATCATGTCCAAGAATCTTGGCAAGGATAAACAGATATCAATTTCTTTCGGTGCTATAAATGAGACAATCAGTCAACAAATGCCTCACTATCAAAGGTATCAAACAGTCGTCGCAATATGGTTGGTGTTGGTCAGCCAGCAGAAACTCATATATTATTCGAGTGTGACCAATGCAAAAACGACACACTTTCTGGGCATCCCATTATACCTCCAATGGGATATAATATTGCTTATTTCTCTCATCTTATTTTCAACTAAATTATCCCAATGCTGTTGCCAATTATTATAAAAAAAATTCTTAATTATAGGTGAAAAAAATCATTACAGGGATTAGGATACCTTTTTGGTAGCAACTTGGCTGCAGCCTTCTTTGCCAGTGAATCTGCCTACTCGTAGGTGTGTCAGAACCCAGCAAAATCGAACTGTTATACCTTTCAGGCCAATAATTAAAAGCCACTATAAAATCTTTAAATCTAAAGGGTTACTGGAATTGAAACCTTCTAAAGCTTGTAGGAGACTTCTTGCATCACTAAAAATGGTAAAATTGCCCTCATCTTTTATCGCTATTTTCTCAACAGCAGTTAGTATGCCATATAGTTTGGCAGTAAATAAGGATGATATTAAAGGAAGTGCACTTCTACAGTTGAAAGAACTATTATATACTCCAAATCAAATGCCAGCATCAGAATTGGAGCAATCAGTATACAGTATATAAAAGTTGATTCCCTATGTTCTTCCACATGTTTCATAAAAAAAAGAACCTGGCCTCTAATTCAGTCATGTTCTTCAATATACCAATAAAATATTTACAAAAAAGAAATTTCTGGTAATTTCCATGGAGGAGTTGGTGATATCGAAAAGGGAAAAACTTGATTTCTTGCTATAACAAGACTGTTTATTAATTATTTTACCCAAAAACCAAAAGGTTGAGGAGATTTTGGGTGCAACTCAAAATATCTACAATGCCCTAAAAAATTTGCAGTCTGACAGGCTAAAGAATTAGGAAGTCTTTGCACCCTAAACCAGTACCGAACAATAGAACTTTCAGTAAAGGCCTAAAGGTAATTCTACAGCGTCAACAAGGATACTTGGGATAGGCAAAGTTCTAAACGCTCCAGTGGACAATCTAATACCTGCATGATGTATAGCATCTAATATCTTTAATATGCTTGGGGTGGCTGAGGAGTATATTTCACATCCATAACTAATTTTTGAAAAAAATTAAGCCCTTGTATATTTTTATATAGTTTTGCGGTCTGTCCCCCATGATGTATGGGACAATGCAGTACTTTTAAAAGATGCAGAGCCTCAAGACATTTAGCTTTTAATGCCTTTAAGTGAGGAACCCATGTAAGCCTGGAATCAAATATCAATCCTAAAAATTTAGCTTCACTTACACATGGGATCCGTTGACCTTTGATGTATACTGTATATCCGGTTGTGGATGTACTCCCCGAATACGTCAGAAATGGACCACAGTAGTTTTGCTTGTTGAAAATTTAAAGCCATTCATATCAGCCCACTGAAGAATTTTTTCACTCGAGAGTTGTAGTTTTCTCTCAATCATTGCTATTCTAGCTCAAGCAAATGATATGGAGATAATCTTCAAATAATGTTGAGAGAATATCTTAGGGAATGACAGAGGATATCCCATTCATGGTTAATGCAAATAGGGTTAAACATAGCACACTACCCTGGGGAACTCCTTCTTCCTGACATTTTCCCCACTTTCACTTGAAAAAATCTATTTGAAATAAATGATTGAATGAACATTGGTAGCTCTCTTTGTGATACCATATTATGAATGGTTTTAAGCATTCCATACCTCCATGCAGTATCATATGCCTTTTCAAGGAAAAAAAATGACTGTTACATGGTGCTGTTTAAAAGCAAAGGCTTCACAAATAGAGGACTCAAGTCGTATCAACATATCAGTCGTTGAGTGCATTTTTCTACATCCACACTGGATAGGTGATAAAATACCCTTCTTTTCCAGATACCACATCAGTCTTACTTTGACCATTTTCTCCATGATCTTCCATACACAAGATGTCAATGCAATTGGTCGATAGTTTACTGCTAAAAACTTATTCTTAGCAGGTTTTAATAATGCTTAAAATAAATAACTTGATATTAACAGGTACATGTTTAATCATTGCATATGGAATTCCATCGGGTCCATGGGCTGTATCATTTCAAGTAGCAAGTGCAGAATCAAATTCTCTTTCAGTAAAAGGAGAATTGTATGACTTCCTTTCCTGTTGCAAAATTTAAAATTTTCTTTTCTTCAATGCTACTATACTGGTGACCAGGAGCTGCTTCACACTTGCATGATACATTTGAGAAGTGATCAGTCTGTGCATTGCTAACCTCAGTTGCTTCAGACACAAACTGATCATTCACCTTCAACACTGGTGGTGGGTTGAGGGTAAATTTTCCTGATATCTTCTACTTTCCTCCATACAGAAAATGGTGGTGTTCTACTGTTAATGGAGGAAACAAAAGATACCCAAGATTGGCGCCTAGCTTCTTTCATGGCACAACAGAACTGTGCTCTACTTTTTTTGTAAATCAAATTCTCCTCTGTACAGCATCTAAGCAATCTAGTCAAAAGATTTTCTTGTGGCTCTGTGCAAGGCAGTTAATTCTGAAGACCACCAGGGGACTGGTCGTCATTTGAATAACCCTGTGATTTTGGAAATTGAACTGATTCCTGCTGTATGGAGAGTTCCATTCAGTATATCTATGGCATCCTCAACACCTTCAAACTATTCTGCACTCCCCTCGATTTCACTTAACTCATGAAATTTATCCCAGTCCGCCTTGTCAAGATTCCATCGTGGAGATCTTTGTAAACGGGGACCATTGTTGGTGTTTATAATGATTGGTGCACGATCACTTGTGTGCCAATCATCTAATGTCCTCCAATCAATATCAAGAAGCCAGTAGAGCTTGCAATTGAAAGGTCAGTGCATGAGAGTACCTGTCTGAACATGAATGTGTGTGGGCTCACCTGTATTAAGAAGTCCACCATCCTCATTTTCCCCAATTGATGATATAACATTGTCCCTGATGTTTGCTAAAACATCGCCCCATGAAGAATGTCTACCATTCAAATCTCCAAGTATTAGAAAAGGCTGAGGGAGTTGTTGAATCACCTCTACTAAATTGTTATACAAAACTTTATCATTTGGAGGCAAGTATAGAGCAAATTGTATATTTTCTCCCTATATCAATCTGTACAGCCACTGCCTGCAGAGGTGTAAGAGTAGATAAAGATATTTGGGGAACATCTCGACGAACGTATATGAGACTTCCGCCATGGCTCTCTACTTGGTGATCATATAAATATGAGAGAGTGCTCATGAATAAAGAGGCTAAGCTCTTTATAATTGGCACTAAAACCCTGACAATTCCATTGCAAAATGGAGTAAAAAACTATGGTTTATTTTTTGGAAGACCCCTAGGATGAAGTCTTCCCATTAGCAATTTTTGATCTAACACTATTTCCCAGTGGTTTTATTAGAGTGGGTCTTGATAGATGGGGTTTTGCGTTTGTGATTCTATTTTTGTCCTTTTGATCTAATTGTAGAGGGGGATGGTGGTCTTCAACATGAATTTCTGATTTATTCAAATTGTCTTCCGGTTCATCAGAAACATCAACAGACAAAACCTCACATTGATTTGATGTCATAACTTTAATGATTCTTATGGAATGGGGCGAGAGAGATGAAGGTCTCTCTCTTTTCTGATTAATAGATGGTGAGCTATCAGGTTTCTGCACCTTCCCCACTACAGGTAAACTGGGTAACTTGGTTTTAAATTGATCTTTCATCAAATCAGGCCAGTACATGGCATGAGAGAGGTTAATACAGTGGTACCTCTACATACGATTGTCTTTACATACGATTGTTCCAACATCCGAAGTAAAATTCCATCAAATTTTTGTCTCGACACCCGAAGTAATGCTCCAACATCCGATGTAGATCTTGTTTACGCCGGTAGATGGCAGCACGTAAGAGGGACGCCATTGAGCGTGGAGTGCTCTGTCCTCTGTTCTAGTGTGTATCGTGTGGTTGTCCTCCGTTTGGTCTGTTGTTAACAGTGCTTATTTTCTTCCTTTTCTCACATTTCCTTTTTGATTTTACCTATAATCATGGTGCCTAAGAAGCTAAGTTTCAGTACAGGTAGTGGTGAGAAAAGGAAGCAGGCAATTCTTTCATTAGAATTGAAGCAAGAGATTATAGAAAAACATGAGAGCAGTGTGCATGCAAGTGATATGGCTAAACAACATGGCCGGAATAGGCCTATGATCTCGACAATCATCAAGCAGAAGGCAGCCATTAAAGCAGATAAACCATCAAAGGGGATCACCATTATTACAAGACATCGTAGCAATACCCTGGAAGAGATAGAATGCCTTCTGTTGATAGGGATAAAGGACAAAGAGATGGTTGGCAACGATCATTTGTGAGAAGGGCTAGCGTGATGAACAGAAAGAAAGAAAAAAGTGAAGCAAAGAAAACCAAGAGAGCATTAACAAGCTCTTTGAAAAAAGTCCTTTCTCTTTTTCTGTTTCTCTCTAAACATAGCATTAACATGTTCTTTAAATAAAATCTCTCTCTCTCTCTCTCTCTCTCTCTCTCTCTCTCTCTCTCTCTCTCTCTTGTTCTTCTTCGCTGTTATAGTGTTAGAGACGTCTATTATTTTTTTTTCCGAGAGAGAGAGAGAGAGAGAGAGAGAGAGAGATTAAACAAAAATGGGTTTAGAGTACATATGATTTTTAACAGCGTCAACGAGTTAAAAGACAATTAAATGTAACTAAGAAAGTAATAACAGCGAATCTGAATTCCTTTATTAACTAAAACAAATATTGATACAAACACACTCGTTTGCGTATGCACAAACACACACACACAGGTGTTGGAATTGCTACGCAGTAAGAGACAGACGGTCGGGGAGGAGGTAGAGATGGTGACTGCGATAACGTACCGTAACTCGTCACTGAAAGTGATGAAAATTAAAAATCAAAAGAAATTTTTTTTTTTAAATATGAAATATAAAATAAATAAATAAATAAATAAGCTAAGTTAGATTAAAGTTTCCGTAGTGTAGGTTACGTATGTTATCGCAGTCACCATCTCCACCTCCTCGCCGATCGTGTCTCCTGCTGCGTAGGAATTCCTACACCTGTGTGTGTGTGTGTGTGTGTGTGTGTGCATACGCACACGAGTGTGTTTGTATCAATATTTGTTTTAGTTAATAAAGGAATTCAGATTTGCTGATATTGCTTTTTTAGTTACACTTAACTGTCTGTCAACTCGTTGACGCTACTAAAAATCATATGTACACAACACATTTTTGTTTAATCTCTCTCTCTCTCTCTCTCTCTCTCTCTCTCTCTCTCTCTCTCTCTCTCTCTCTCTCTCTCTCTCAGAAAAAATTAATAGACATCTCTAACACAGTGAAGAATAACAGAGAGAGAGAGAGAGAGAGAGAGAGAGAGAGAGAGAGAGAGAGAGAGAGAGAGAGAGAGAGAGTATTTATTTAAAGAGCATGTTAACACCATGTCTACCTTCTCGCCGATCGTCCAGCTCCTCCTGGCATAGCAAATTCTACACCTGCGTTGGCCTGTCTCTAAGGTAAAGTGACAATAAAAACACATTTTTTATTTATTATTTCTTTACAATTATCTATTTTACATCCTTCTTTCATATTATGCAATTATGTTATTGTTATGTGTATATATATGTAGTAATTTATTAAGGAGTTATTATAGGTTTTTGGGCTGTGGAACGAATTATACAAATTACAGTGTATTCTTATGGGAATATTTGCTCCAACATATGATTGTTTTAACATACGAAGCAGTTTCTGGAACGAATTAAGATCGTATGTAGAGGTTCCACTGTACTATTGTTGGTAATGGGGGACGAAGGTTGTACAGAGATAGTCAATGCCCCTGTGTTAATACACCGTAGCAAAGCCTCAGAAGGCAATATGCTTACCTCGTAATGCAGTACTGTACTTTATTATTAGATGTTGTATTTCTTTTCTTAGAACTACTGGTGGGTTTGATGTCTCCTGTAGTAAATTTCCTTTAGATTTCAATGCCTTTTACATAGCTGTTTTGATTATTCAGTAGTCTTTTGGCATATCATATACTTATGTGCTCCACTCTAGATTTGTTGAAGGTAGTTTCATCCAACTTATAGCCTATAGCTTGCAGCTCCTATCGGTGGATTTATGATTTGAGTTGCAGTTCAAACACCTAGCCTTAAGTATACACTCTCCATGGTAAGGTTAGGAGCAAATACTACACATTTTTCTGTTTTTGCAAACATTAGAATAGTGTCCGAACTTGAAACAGTTGAAACACTGTAGTGGCTTCTGTTTGAAAGGTCAAACTCTAATCCTTTCTTTCTAAATAATAATATGGAAAGGTACATTAGCATCATGGAAAGTAAGGCCACCTGTAGACACTGTGGCCGAGTGGGCCACTATGATAGATGTTGCCAACAGCAGATGAAAGCCAAGCAGGGCGGCCCACAAAAAGCCACGCCCCCTTCGAGCAAGCTCTCCAATTGTCGCAAAGTTGAAGGCATTTCAACAACAACATGCCTCTCAATAGCACCCATATCCCTCGACCTCACCTACAGGGGTGAGACGTCAAAGATTATGATGCTACTGGGCACAGGAGCCGATGTATCAGCGATGGAGCCTCAGCATTAGGAACTTCTTCAAATCGCCAGGAACAAGCTACTACCTTCTGCCACCTCGGTGACACTCAGGGCAGATGGATCACACATGACACCAGCTTTAGGTACCCTTCAGACCACTCTGTCTTTGGCCAACCGATCCTGTCATGCCACGATCCAAGTCTACGAAGTCCTGTCTTACGCATATTGCAAGGAGTTGGCAATCATCCCGCAAGACTTTCCACGACTCATCCTACAAGTCGGCCACATGAACAAATGTAGGGATCTACCCTTCCATGCCAACACGACCCTTGCCGAGGCACAAGAATATTTTCTTCGTACCTTCCATGATGTTCTCGTGTCTAGGAGGTCCTTAAAACAGCTCAATGCCAGGACCTCCAATGAAAATCCACCTTAAAGAGGACACTGTCTCATTCACCATCCACACCCCACGGCAGGTCCCCTTCGCTTTCCGCGAACCTATCAAGAAAGAATTAGACTCCATGGTCCATCGGGGTATCATTAAGCCTTGTGGAGACAAGCTATCAGAATGGTGCCACCCTCTAGTTGTCGTCCCAAAGGCCAATGGAGTTCGCATCACAGTGAATCTCACGAAGCTGGACACAAGTTTCCAGACCGGCCCACCTTTTGCTCACACCCCTAGTTGCGGTCCATGTTGTCGAGTCCATAGCCAAATTCTTCATCACTGCGGACGTTCTACACGGCTACGGGCAGATGGACCTAACGGAGGAGGACCGCCATATCACCCCTTATATTATGCCTTACGGATGATTCCAGTATTGCGGAGGACCTATGGGCTTCGCTGCCACCGGCGATGCCTTCTATTACCGCAGCGACCTGGTCCTTCAGGCCATGAAGAAATGTGTCAAGGTTGTCGATGACATTCTCATCTTTGACAATGACCTACAGACACATTATCATAGGATCCATGAATTACTCACTCACTGCCACAAAAACAGCATCACTTTCAACAGAGATAAGGTCATAGTAGCAGACTCGAGTGAATTTCTGTAGATTCATCCTTTCCGAAGAAGGAAATGCTGCCAATCCACGACAAGTTGCAACTCTGCCAGACTTCTCAACACCTTCCAACTTCACAGACTATGTTCCTTCATGGGGTTAGTTAACCAATTGGCTGAGTTCACCTCAGATATGGCCCTGACTGCACAGCCCCTTCACCCACTCATGAGCCCAAGCGCTCGTTTATTTGGACACAAGACTACGACCAGGCCTTCAAACGTGTGAAGCAAGCACTCTCAATCTCTTCAGTTCTAGCACCTTTTGACCCAACCTTGCCAACTATACTCCAGACCAATGCATCTTGTCTCTATGGGACAGGCTACACTCTCCTCCAGGACCACGGTTCCAGACACTTCCGAGTAGTCCAGAGTGGATCATGCTTTCTCCTTTCTCGCGGACGCAGAGACGAGGGAAGCGACAATTGAGTTGGAGATGCTTGCTGTTTCTTAGGTCCTCACAAAGTGCCGCTTGTACCTCCAAGGATTGACATCCTTAACACTGCAAACAGACCATCGTCCACTAGTGCCTATTATCAACAGCTACACGTTGGACATGATTGAAAATCCACAGCTTCAGCGAATGAAGGAGCGTATGTCACAATACAGTGGAACCCCGGGGTACGCCATCCCCAGCTTACGTTTTTTTCATGTTACGGTATGGAATACAAAGTTTTTTCCTCCCCTTGTTACGGCGTTTTCCCCACCTTACGGCATCAAATTCCAAAATTCAAACTTGGCGGTCGGTGCGCGTATGACTGTGCGAGTCGCTCACCTCACACCACGCTCATACATCACTAAGATGCTGGTCTGCTATTGGTCGGAATCATGGCATCACTAAGATGCCAATATGCTATTGGCCGAAATCCCTCCCACAATGCCTGAGAGAGAGGCTGCTCTCTCTCTCTCTCTCTCTCTCTCTCTCTCTCTCTCTCTCTCTCTCTCTCTCTCTCTCTCTCTTTGTTAATCACGCGCTCAGTTCAAAATCTCGCGTTTCGTAAAGACAATCTCGTGTGAGTGCTTGCGATATCGTATTTTTTGTGCATCTTAGTGCTAAATTCCAATTTTAATTTGTTAGCCATGGGTCCCAAGATTGCTAGTGATGTTAAAGGGAGAAATAAGAAGATTATCACTATGGAAATGAAGCTGGAGATAAAGAAATACGAAGAAGGCATGCGCATCGTTACCCTCGCTAGTGCATAAGGCCCTAACCAGTCAACGATTGGTACAATTATCAAGAACAAGGAAGCCATTAAAGCAAGTAAGTCTTCTAAAGGCATGACTGTCCTTGCCAGCGGAAGGACCTCAATCAACGATGAGATGGAGAGACTCCTTCTACTATGGATTAAAGAGAAGGAAATTGCTGGTGATATATTTACACAATCGGTAATTTCGCACAAGGCGAGCGCCATCTTCGCCGATCTCGTGAAAGCCCAGAGAGATGGCAGAGACGAAGGAACGTCATAGCAAGCCCCCCAGAGTTCAAGGCTTCTCATGGGTGGTTTGATCGCTTTAGGAAGGGGACTGGTATTCACTCAGTCGTCAGGCATGGAGAGGCGGCCAGTTCTGACAAGAAAGCAGCAGACGAATTCCTCAAGGAGTTTGAGGAATTAATTTCCAGAGAAGGCTACATTCCTCAGCAAGTGTTTAACTGTGATGAAACTGGCCTTTTCTGGAAGAAAATGCCCCGTCGTACATATATCACATCAGAAAAAAAGAAACTTCCTGGCCATAAACCGATGAAGGACAGACTTACCCTCGCATTTTGTGCAAATGCCAGTGGGGACTTATAAATTAAGAACCTAGTGGTGTACCACTCAGAAAATCCTCGTGCCTTCAAGGCACAAAATATCACGAAGGATAGGGTCTCGATATTTTGGAGGTCTAATGGCAAGGCCTGGGTCACGAAGACCATATCAATTGAGTGGGTAAACCTCTGCTTCGGTCCTGCTGTCAAGAAATTTTTAGAAGAGAAAATCTTCCTCTAAAATGTCTCCTGGTACTGGACAATGCCCCTGCTCACCCTCCTGGCCTCGAGGCCAACATATATCCGGATTTCTCCTTCATCAAGGTTCTCTATCTGCCACCGAACACCACCCGTCTCCTCCAGCCTATGGACCAGCAAGTGATTGCCAACTTCAAGAAGCTTTACACAAAGCATCTGTTCAGAAGATGCTTCGATGTGACCGAAAGCACTCAACTGACCCTCCATGAATTTTGGAAGGGGCATTTTGACATCGTTTAAAGCCTGAAGATGATCATTAAAGCTTGGAATGCGGTTTCACGGTGCACCTTGAACTCCTCATGGAAAAAACTGTGGTCAGCTGTTGTGACAGAACGCGACTTCGAAGGTTCTGAACCCTCAACCGAAAACGAGGCCGTTGATGATCCTGCCCCGGAGGGTGATATTGAGGAAATAATTTCAATCGGGAGGTCCATGTGGCTTGTTGTTGATGAGGCTGACGTCAATAACCTTATCGAGGAGCACAGGGAGGAGCTTACAACTGAAGACTTGAAGGGTTTGGAGGCAATGCAGTTGACCATCATTCAAGAGGAGCAGCACTCTAGTAGTGGCGAGGACGGGGGGGTGGGGGGAGACAGAAGAAACGACATCGGCAGAAATAAGGGAAGCTATCGGTTGGTATGAAAACCTTACGAGATTCATTGAAAATAAAACACCCAGAAAAACTTCACACAGGTCGTCTTATGGAGAGAGTTAATGACATGTGCATGAGTCATTTTAGAAATATTCACCATATGATACCAACTCCGGAACGGATTAATGTCGTATGGCGGGGATCTACTGTACCAATGTACTGCAGTGTGGCGTGCCATCAAGTCTTTATGCATTCCAGATGCCCTCCCGCGTGAACCAGTTAGTTACCCTACATCTGAGGACATGACCGCTTCTGCTGAGGTAACGTCACACGTCAGGTCTGTCATCAACGTCGTCATAGCTTCCCAGGAAGGGGATGCCACAATCATCAACGCCGACCGGACTCTACAGGACATATCAACAGCAGCGCAGGCTGGCCCTGACTACAAGTGTCTTTGTGATTGCATCATGTCTGGATTTCCCACAAATTGGTACGACCCACATACTTCTTTGCTACCGTATTGGAAGCTGCAGCGAAGCCCTTTCTACTGGCGGTACATTCATGCTCTATGGATCAAAAATACTAGTTCCTGCTGCTCTACGTCACCACACACTAGCCAGACTCCACAACAGCCACCGAGGTGTCGAGGCTATTAAATGTCAGGCTCGACAAACTGTCTTCTGGCCTGGGACAGACTCTGACATTGCTAACACCGTCAGCGCCTGCGAGCCCTGCCAAGTCCTACGTCCCAACCAACAGCAGGAACCTCTTCACAATGACCACCACCCATCGAGGCCCTTTGAGTCAGCATCGGCGGACTTCTTCCAGGTAGCGGGGAAGTCCTTCCTTGTTGTCTCCGACAGCCTCTCCGGCTGGCCTGTGGTTGTTGCTTGCAAGGACGACACCACTGCCTCGTCAACCATACAGCACTTTTGCCGCTACTTCAAAGAGGTAGGTGTTCACCTGTGCTTACACATCGATGGAGGACCCCCAGTTTACCAGCAAAGAGTTTGCCGGCTTCACAGAGCGTTGGGGTGTACACCACATAACTTCGTCGCCACACTACCCGCAGTCTAATGGACATGCCGAGGCTGCTGTCAAAGCCGTTAAGCATTTGATCCTCAATATAGCCCTTTCAGGAAACATTGACTGCGAGGCTTTCGATCGTGGCCTCCTTGAGTTACGAAACACGTATAACCACTCTGGTCACTCTCCTGCCCAGGTACTGTATGGTAACCCTCTCCGTACGTGTGTGTCCGCCCATCCTCTGTCGTTCATGGAATGTTGGCAAGAAAAGGGCCGTGATTGTGACCGCCGAGCTGCTGCCGGAGCTGCTCAAGTGCAACGCAACTATTATGTCCATGCTCATTCCCTGCCCACACTGGATGTGGGCCAATATGTCTGTCTCCAGGACCCAGCATCCCACAGATGGGACAAGATCAGCATCATCATGAGTGGCGCGAGATCACGCAAGTATGAGATCCGCCTCCCTTGTGGTCGAGTGCTACGTCGAAACCATCGCTTCTTGTATCCAGTGCCCGGTCCCAATCAAATTCCCAACTCTGATCTCCCTGTGATCCCTACCTCTGACATGGAAAAGTCATCAGTTCCCTCCACAACTACCCGCAGGTCTCCAAGATTACACAGACCTACATAGTGTACAAAGACCATGTGCCATTCACACAACTTGCTGCATACTTTTATGATTGATGCATTTATTTTGTTAATTCCTTTGCACACTATTATCTGATTAGATCACTGCATGTAACTGGCTTAGTGCGTTCAAGATACAGTACCTCTCTGAATGCAAAAGGGGGATGGAAGGTGTAGATTATTGTTTATATTGTCTTACATATATGCACCCTTTACGTTTCATAAGTTTTGTATGTTACAAACGCATGCACATGAGTCATGCTACCAGTACTCCGTGTATGCTCATAGTCAGTCTTCTAGCTTCTCTTGACACAAGCTGTTCGCCTTGCAGAGCACCACTGTACATAACCCCTTTGCTGTGTGGAATAAACGCAATCTACGACTCGGGATTTTATTTCTTCATCTCTGCAATCATCTGTCTTCATCTACAAGACCTCATCACATATCACCAACTGCTGTGGAGTTGTCACTCATCAACACCAAAGAGTAACATTTCAGATTCTCTGCGAAGTGGAGTAACGCTAGTTGCTCCCCTCTCATTTCCAGGAAGTTTATGTGGAAGCTCTTGTCCCCTTTTGACCATAGGCCCGAGATTTGTTTCTTCCCCAGGTGAGCGACCCACTCGTGGCAAGATACATATGTGGACAGTATGAGCTGTGAGGGAGAAGCCTGAAGGGAGGTTTCAGCTAACAGGTTCTCCTTGTCCAGCCACCTTAGGAGGTCCAATATCACCTCATGAGGTACTTGCAGTTGGGTTGCAAGATTGTCTGAAGCTTGTGTCCACTGGGTCTTCAGAGCCCGCTGCACCAAGCACAGATACAACTTCCCCCAAGGAACAAGTTTCTCTAACGAGAGATATAGCCTAATATAATAACTTCTGCCACATCAGGGAAAGCTACAGCAACAGACATAAATAAGTTATATCGTCTCCTAAATAGTAAAATGGGAAATGTAAACGAAAAGAAGCTACCTGATGGATATTGACCAGGAACTAACAAATAATTTTCTAGTAATCTTGAAACAATTGAAAATATAACCAGGTTATTTGTAAATATTCAACTTCAGATTAATGCTCAATGCTACAAGGAATGAGCGCCATCTTGGATACTCGTAGTAGTACGGGAGGAAGGGTAACCTTGATAACGGCTCCCCTTCTCTTTCGCCACTCTTCCCTCTCGAAACGAAAACGCTATTCGGGGTGAAGATCGCCATGTGTCGTATCAAGATATATGTCCCCCGATATTATGCGATATCCTTCAGAGAAATTTTAAGGAGATTCGCGCCAGGAGTTAGAATTCTGGAGTCCTAAAGGTCAATTCTCTGGGAATATCACTTTAGCCAAATATCCCTTAGAAAGCTACCAATAGGAACCTTCCATCAGGAAGACATGGCTATCTCACCCAAAAATAGATTGTTCGCTTCGCTTCAAAATCCTTTTATTACCAATTTGAAAACTGTAACTCCATCTATTACAATTTACCAAAAGTACAACTTAAGAAATTACAAAAAAATAATAAACAGAGGAGCAAGACTAATAAAAGGTGTCCCACCTAGATATAGGATCACCCCTATACTAATTGATTTACACTGGCTGCCAATTAAAGTGAGAATTGAATTTAAAATATGTACAATAACCAACCATGTTATCAGAACCGGTCGTCCAAAATACTTAAGAGAATTGCTACATATTGCGCAGCCAACAAACCGTGTTGACAAGAGAATAGTTAGATGGTTTAAAACTATTGGGACCTAGATACATGTCTACTGTAGGCTACCGAGCCTTTAAATATGCTGCCCCGAAACTATACAATAAGCTCCCACGAGACATCCGAATGATTGAAGACAAAGCTTTTCAAGAGGAAACTTAAGACTTTCTTATTCCATGAGTCATTTGACAGTGACGATTTAACAGTAAATGAACAATAAGTGATACGAAATGTTCAATACTCTGAACAAACAAGATTAAATGACAGTGGAGGTCCTGTTGAGAGTGGGATTCCCCTGCTGTGCGGGACCGGAAAAGCAGCCGTCAAAGTAAAGTAAGTAGAATGGTTGTTGCTAATGTCCTGATCCTTGCTATTCTGTCTATCGCAGGGAAGGCTTTGTCTTGCCTCGAGTCTATGTCCATGCCCAGATATCTGATAGACTGATTGGGGAGGAGGCTGGACTTCTGCAGATTCAGTTGGACCCTTAACTCCTTGCACAGATCCAGTAGTAAGTCTCAGTGTTTCAACAGGAGAGCTCAGGATTCTGCTAAGAGAAGCCAGTCGCCTAGGTATCTCATGAAACTGATGCCCATGGCATGTGCCCAGACTGAGACAAGGACAAAGACTTTGGTGAAGACTTGGGGGGCTGTAGATAGGCCAACACACAGAACCTTGAATTGGAACATCTAAGTCTCAAAAGGGGAACCTCAGGTATTTTCTCGAGGAAGGATGGATGAGGACCTGAAAGTATGCGCCTTTCAGGTCTATAGTCGGAAGGTAGTCATTCTTCCTGATGGGCCGGAGCAGAGATTGGGGTCTCCATCTTGAACCTTGTCTGCAAAATAGAATGGTTCAAAAGGGAGAGGTTTATGACAGGTCTACCTCCAGTCAGATTCTCCACCAGGAATAGATTTCTGAGGAAGCCTGGTGAGTCGTCGAAGACTTCCTCCACTGCTTCTTTGTTTAGCAACTTGGAGAATTCCTCGAAGAGTAGGTTTTTTGGTGATTCTTTTGAATAGTATGGTTGAATCAAATTCCTGGTCAGAGGAGGTGGACAGTCTATGAAGGGGATCCAGTACCCAGAACAAAGGACTTCTACCGTCCAAGGGTCGCCCCCTAAGAACTGCCACCTTTGCCAGGAGCATTATAGGCATCCCCCCACTGCTGGTAAGCTGAGGGACATGTCCTCCGTAGCACGAGCTTCTGCCACCTTGTCCTTTTCATCCTGAAGGATGTACTCTCCGACGCAAGGTGGGTCTAGGAATCTGCCTCCCAGGTTATTGTGCATCCGTGGGAGGGAGAAGTTATCTCTATTGCGGGCCAGCCTAAAACGCAAGCTCTTTTGGTTGTTTCTGAGGAGTGGGTATCCTCAGTGCTACTGCTCTGCTTACTATAGGGTTTTGTCCCAGCATCTCTACCTTTACAACTGCCTCCGCTACATCTGAGGATAGAAAAAGGGAGGGAGAGTTAACCAGGTCAAAGCTTCTTAGGACCAGAGCGTCTCTAGGGGACAGCTGTTTAGAGCATCTAGCTAAGACAGCGGCGTGCCTCTTCAAAATGCAATTTCCCCAAAAGAACACATTCTGATGGAGGAACTCTATGGCTTTAGCGCCCAATCTTTAAAGTTCCTTGAACTGTTCTTGTACATGATCAGCCTTGAGGTCTCGTGATACAGTAAAACGAGAGTGCCCCAGACCAGTGGTCTATCCACGAGAATGCTTGTATGGCTGACATGGTTGCTACCTCCATGTTAGTCAGTTCCGGTCCTGAAATCGTGGTGGGTACATTCGGTAGTCTTTTCGTTGGTACTGACGGTACTAAGTTATCCACATCAGGATCAATGGGAAGCGGACTCTGAAAGGAGCCGAGTTGGCTTAAAAACGTCTCTGGCGTAACAGCATGCTTTAAGACATTTCCCTCTCCAATCAGCACAATACTTCATCTCTTGTTCCCAAGGTTCAGCCTGGCATTGTTTCTCCTCATGTGTGCATGACCTTCTTTTGTCTGTTTTGTGTAGTATCACATTGTGATGTAAAAGTGATGTAAAAACCTGTACATATCTAGTGTGCTTATAGTGATTTTAGGATAAAACGTGATATGTACTGCACCTTACGCTACCCCATGCGCTAGTCAACGGCATAAAGAGTTGCATCATGCTTCAAACTTACTGTGTAAAACTTTATACGTAAATGGTTAGTGGGGCTGTACTAATAATTTTATTCAAATTTTTATTGTATTAGTATATTTGTGTAATACTGCAATGTCACTGTTATATTAGCTACTGTACAGTACTGTATACACAATACCGTACTTTACGGTAGTAATGTATATATAAGCTATGAGTACAGCGAGTTTCAATGGCGTGAGTCGACCTGTCAAAAAAAACCATAAGTAGGTATAAGTGTGGCAATGACTCATGTTATGTGCACCTTAGTCTTACCATGTACATAGTACATATGCTTACATGTACCGTACTGCACACTTACTGATTGTGTTCATTTATTTAATATAATACTTATATTGTGACAGAGACCAAGTAAAAACAATATTAGGCAGTACTTAGGGTGTTAGTCAACTGCTCGTAGGCAATGGGCAGTGAGTTGGTGTAAGTTAGGAGTTACTCACCCTAGGACAGCAAGTATTAGCGGATTCTTGCCTCTGTCTGTTACCTAACCTGGCTAATAAGGAGGGCTGGCTGTATTAGTATTGATAGCTTGTAAATTCTGGGACATGTGAGCTTAGATTAAAGAATACAATAATTATAATTACAACATGCTGCAACATGAAATACTGAAGTTGAGGAAAATGGGTCAAATGGCATACATAAAATAACGGTTTCTAGGTACAGTATACTGTTCTACACTTCATTATGTATCACACTAAAATTTAAACAATAGTACCATAATAATGTATAGTACTAGAGCAGAAAACAGCTAAAAAAGGTAAAAAAACTGACCTTTTTTTAAATTAGAAAACTATTCAATATCTTCATTAATTTTAAAAAAAGTTGTAAATATATTTGTTCTACTTTAAATTATGTATCAAACTAAAAGTTACAAAAAAGAACAATGATAATGGAGTTTTGAAGTAGAAAACAACTAAAAACTTTAAAAAAAACCAGCCCGGGTTTTTGGTGCAAGAATGGCTATAAATAATCAAAGCAAATTATATTTTTATGTATATATGATATATATGCCCCCTGTGGCCGCGGGGGCATATAAAAATTAGAATAGCGCCAACGTTATCCTTGCGTGTCGTAAGAGGCGACTAAAAGGGACGGGACGAGGGGGCTGGGAACCCCCTCTCCTGTATCTACCTCCTGTGAGACATCGACAAAGAGATGGAGCTGGGGGGAGAGTGACTGCTCCCCGCACTCTAGTTTTGGGGTGTATGAATGTGCGTGGATGTAGTACGATAGAGAGTAAAAGATGTGAAATTGGAAGTATATTTAGGAATAGAAGGATAGATGTATTGGCCTTGTGTGAAACGAAGATAAAAGGAAAGGGTGAAGTGATGTTTGGTGAAATGTCTGGTAGAGTGTCTGGGATTGCAAGTGGAAGAGCGAGAGAGGGTGTGGCTTTATTGCCGAGTGAATGGATGACAGGTAAAGTAGTGGAATGGAAGGAGATATCATCTAGGTTAATGTGGGTAAGGGTTAGGTTGGGTAGGGAATGTTGGGCGTTTGTCAGTGCGTATGGGCCAGGTAGTGAGAAAAGTGAAGAAGAGCGGAATGAGTTCTGGAATGAATTAAGTAGGTGTGTATAAGGACTGGGTAGAAGGAATTATGTAGTTGTCAAAGGTGATTTAAATGCTAGAGTGGGCGCTGGAGAGGTAGAAGGCGTCATTGGGAAGTATGGCGTACCAGGTGAAAATGAGAGTGGTGAGAGACTGGTAGATATGTGTGTTGAGCAAGAGATGGTGATAAGTTATAGCTTTTTCAAAAAGAAAGATAAAAATAAGTATACATGGGTAAGAGTGGCAAATGGAAGAGTAGTGGAAAGGGCATTAATGGATTATGTGTTGATAACTAAAAGAATGTTTGGAAGATTGAAAGACATGCACGTGTTTAGGGGTAAGGCTAACGGTAAGTCTGATCATTTTTTTGGTGGAAGGAAAATTAGTTGTAGCAAAAGAGTGGGGGAATAGAGTAGGTGGATGTAAAAGGGAGCTAGTGAGGGTTGAAGAGCTAATAAAACCGGGGGTAAAAAGTAAATATCAGGAAAGGTTGAAAATGACATATGACGAAGTGAAAGTAAGAGAAACTGGCAATTTAGAGGAGGAGTGGAAGTTAGTAAAAGAAAATTTTGTTGGGATTGCAAGTGATGTGTGTGGCAAGAAGGTTGTTGGAGGCAGCATGAGGAAAGGCAGTGAATGGTGGAATGAAGGAGTGAAGGTAAAAGTGGAAGAGAAAAAGAGGGCTTTCGAAGAATGGCTGCAAAGTAATAGTGTAGAGAAGTATGAAAAATATAGAGAGAAAAATGTGGAAGTAAAGCGCAAGGTACGTGAGGCAAAGAGGGCAGCTGACCTGAGGTGGGGTCAGGGATTGGGTCATTCATATGAAGAGAATAAGAAGTTTTGGAAAGAAGTGAAGATAGTAAGGAAGGCTGGCTCAAGAATTGAAGAGACAGTGAAAGATGGAAATGGAAGGTTGTTAAAAGGAGAGGAGGCAAGGAAAAGATGGGCGGAATATTTTGAAAGTTTACTGAATGTTGAGGATAATAGGGAGGCAGATATAATTGCTGTTGCAGGTGTTGAGGTGCCAGTGATGGAAGATGAGAATGATAATAGGGAGGCAGATATAATTGCTGTTGCAGGTGTTGAGGTGCCAGTGATGGAAGATGAGAATGAGAGAGAGATTACAATAGATGAAGTGAGGAGAGCACTAGATGAAACGAGAGTAGGAAAAGCGTCTGGTATGGATGGTGTGAGAGCTGAGATGTTGAAGGAAGGGGGTGTGACTGTACTTGAATGGTTGGTGAGATTGTTTAATATGTGTTTTGTGTTGTCAATAGTACCAGTAGATTGGGTTTGTGCATGTATTGTACAACTATATAAGGGTAAGGGAGATGTGCATGAGTGTTGTAATTCAAGAGGTATTAGTTTGTTAAGTGTAGTTGGAAAAGTGTATGGTAGAGTAATGATTAATAGGATCAAGGATAAAACAGAGAATGCAATCTTAGAAATACAGGGTGGTTTTAGAAGAGGTAGGGATTGTATGAATCAGATTTTTACAGTAAGGCAGATATGTGAGAAATATTTAGCAAAAGGTAAGGAGGTGTATGTTGAGTTTATGGATCTGGAGAAAGCATATGATAGAGTTGATAGGGAAGCAATGTGGAATGTGATGAGGTTATATGGAGTTGGTGGAAGGTTGTTGCAAGCAGTGAAAAGTTTCTACAAAGGTAGTAAAGCATGTGTTAGGATAGGGAATGAAGTGAGTGATTGGTTTCAGGTGAGAGTGGGGCTGAGACAGGGATGTGTGATGTCACCGTGGTTGTTTAACTTGTATGTTGATAGAGTGGTGAGAGAGGTGAATGCTCGAGTGCTTGGACAAGGATTAAAACTGGTAGACGAGAATGACCATGAATGGGAGGTAAATCAGTTGTTGTTTGCAGATGATACTGTACTGGTTGCAGACACAGAAGAGAAGCTTGGCCGATTAGTGACAGAATTTGGAAGAGTGTGTGAGAGAAGGAAGTTGAGAGTTAATGTGGGTAAGAGTAAGGTTATGAGATGTACGAGAAGGGAAGGTGGTGCAAGGTTGAATGTCATGTTGAATGGAGAGTTACTTGAGGAGGTGGATCAGTTTAAGTACTTGGGTCTGTTGTTGCAGCAAATGGTGGAGTGGAAGCAGATGTACGTCAGAGAGTGAATGAAGGTTGCAAAGTGTTGGGGGCAGTACAGGAAGTAGTAAAAAATAGAGGGTTGGGCATGAAATGTGAAAAGAGTTCTATATGAGGAAGTGATTGTACCAACTGTGATGTATGGATCGGAGTTGTGGGGAATGAAAGTGACGGAGAGACAGAAATTGAATGTGTTTGAGATGAAGTGTCTAAGGAGTATGGCTGGTGTATCTCGAGTAGATAGGGTTAGGAACGAAGTGGTGAGAGTGAGAACGGGTGTAAGAAATGAGTTAGCAGCTAGAGTGGATATGAATGTGTTGAGGTGGTTTGGCCATGTTGAGAGAATGGAAAATGGCTGTCTGCTAAAGAAGGTGATGAATGCAAGAGTTGATGGGAGAAGTACAAGAGGAAGGCCAAGGTTTGGGTGGATGGATGGAGTGAAGGAAGCTCTGGGTGATAGGAGGATAGATGTGAGAGAGGCAAGAGAGCGTGCTAGAAATAGGAATGAATGGTGAGCGATTGTGACGCAGTTCCGGTAGGCCCTGCTGCTGCCTCCGATGCCTTAGATGACCGCGGAGGTAGCAGCAGTAGGGGATTCAGCATTATGAAGCTTCATCTGTGGTGGATAATGTGGGAGGGTGGGCTGTGGCACCCTAGCAGTACCAGCTGAACTCGGTTGAGTCCCTTGTTGTATATATTTGTACATGTATATAATATATATGTATATATTTATGCATATATTTAATTATATATATGTATATATATATGGATAAATATCAACACAACATCGTGTTCAAATAGAAATAAATTTCTACTTCATACTTGGGATCGAACGCTAGCCCCTTCTAATGAAAGGCCAGGTCGAAACCAACCATGCCATGAGAGGCCATTTAATTATGTGTGCATAACATGGTTCTATAATTGATAGCTAGAGCTACAAGTTAATATATTACAGCAAAAATCAGAATAAACTAATGTACACTGCGGATTCGCGGACGAGCCGAGGATGCAGTGACAGGTCTGTAACCACGTAACATGTAACTATAAACATCAGCGGTAAGATAATGTTAACCTCAATGCTGATTGTCTGTGTGATCTCCGGTGAAGCCGGAGATCCGGTGAAAAAAGGTCCTTAATAATGATATTGTGATTTATCATGAAAATGAAATAGTGATTAATCATGAAAAAAGGTTCGTGTGCATAAGGCCGAAGCCGGAGTCCGAGTGCAGGGGTTCACCGTTGCACTCCAAATATCTGACTAGTTTCCAACTCAATGAGTATCTCTTATAGCGGAGTAGAACTCAAGGCGGAGAGGATGAACGTTCCGAACCTACTCCCAAGGCGGAGCGGGGAGAGGACGGAACTATGCGTGGCTGTATAAAGTGGGCCCAAAATAATGACTCATACACGAACGGGACCTATTAAAAATGCTAGCTATATTATCAGTAACCACATAAACAAAACGTAAATATCATCAAACGTAAATATCATAAACCCGTAGAAAGAGAGGGGGGGAGGGATAACTCGTGATCGTATAAAACGGAAAACGGGAAATCCACCCCTCTTACTCGAGATTAAGAAAGAAAACGAGAGAAAGGGTAACTCGTAACTGTAGTAACAGAAAACGAGAACTCCATGCTCACGCTCTCATGGTTACACTATAAAGAACCAAAAGCACACAATAATATGATATAAGAATAATAATAAAAATTGTAATAACCATGAACGAAGAATAACGACTGCGTAATAAATAAATAAAAAGATATAGTCTAAAAACGATCGCCTTCCCGAGGCGGGTACTTAACTATAATAGCGCCAAGAACGTTATTCTTCGTTCATCCAAATTGGACTTGCTAGCAAAAACTACCATAATAAAACAATATTAAAATAATGAGAAACATAATGGTCACAAATCGTAAGTGATACAACCTAGATGACAGAGTACCAGATGGGCAATATTAACTTGAAATACCAGCGAAGCGAACAACGCCATAATGGCTGCCGCCGCCGAGAAAGGCCAAGCCAATCCAAAATTAAAATCCACATTACTGGAAAGAGAACAAATGCCCGGTACTGAAAAAAAGCTGTCAAAACAGACTATGGTACTTAACATTGGTAAAGGTGAAGTAGCAGCGTCAGTCATGATGAATTAAGCCAAAAACGGGACAAAACACCAAGAGCACAAAGAAAAACGACTAAGCGAGCAAGTCCAAAACAGAAGGATGTCCTAGAGGGCGCTCGTGTTAGGTGTTGGTGGCGTGGTCCAAGTGTGGTTTCTAGGGCCTCTGTTACGGCCCTTCCCTTTGATGAAGGAATTATCTAAATGGATGACAGCCTGTGAATAGTGGTTTTCACACACCCCTGATGTATACACGACACCCACAAGGTGCTCGCACGAGGGTAGTAACCTCTGCATTCCATGCTTTTATCTTTCTCTGGTATATTTGGAAGATTTATATCAGAAAAGTGTAAATAAGGACCCTTTTCACCGGCCGTCACAGGTCGACCCAGAAATAATTAAAGCAAAATATATTTTTATACATGTGTTATATTTTTTTCTGGAATTTCTTTTTTTTTACTTCAGCAGTGTTCTGAGATAGGTTGTTTCAGTTACTTTGTAAGGATGTGGGCCAGGAACACACTGTGCTTTTGTACCAAACTGAAGTGAGGTGGTTGTCATGTAGTTGTGTGCTATATCTTGTGATAAAACTGAGGGGAGAAATTCATCAGTTTCTCCATAAACAGGTACAAGAAATGGCTGTATATTTCAATGAGTCTAATTTTAATCAGATGATTGCCTATTAACTAATGTGTTTTTAACACTCAATGAACTTGATCTCTCTCAAAAGGGAAGGGGCTTAACATTGTGACTGCAAGCAAAAAATTGGCTGCATTTGAAGAAAAACTTGTCTTGTGGATGAATCGTGTGAAGATGGGCAATTTGGTAAATTCCCCCTGCCTAGAAGTGACAGTCACAGAAAATGCTACCCTGCAACCAGACTTAGTTGCAAAAATTGTTGGACATATGCAGATGCTGTGTACTTCATTTGAGGGTTACTTCTCATGTGGAGAGCTGCAAGCCTGTGTCAACTGGATCCTGAACCCTTTCATGCAGAATTTGAAAGATGTTGATGCTGACAATGGCATCAAAGATGATATCATCGACCTAAAACACAATCGTGAAATTCAAAATCCAAATGGAGTTCACCAATGCTGAAGTACTTCTGGGCTTCTCAGCTGAAAGCATACCTTGTACTAGTAAAGAAAGCTCTCAGAATGCTAGTACCTTCAGTGACTATTTGCCTGAGTAAGTAAGGATTTTCTTGTCTACTTGTCGTCAAAACTATAAGCAGAAATTGGCTAAATTCTGAACATGATATGGGAGTAGCACTCCGTACAAAGACACCAAGATTTAATGCCACCAGAGAAAAAAATAACAGCAGCAACGAAGTCACTAGGTTTGTAGCGCAGTGCAGGCAAAAATAGCAATTTCATTTTGACCAATATGTACAGTAATGTCAGCTTTTGTTAGGAAAAAATGTAAGCTATATGTATGAAGATTAAATAAAAAACGTGGTTTTGTTATTAATACTTATCACAGCAGTCAGTGACAACTGACTGCTGGTTTGAAAGGGGTGCATGTACAGTACTGAAAAAGGTTCAAAACCACTGATCTACACAATAAGTGGGTTTGTTCTATCCTGTTGATTTCTAGGAAACTCTGAACCGATGTGAAAAGGACGACTTCTAAAGTCAAGTGGGCGTATAGCCACACTCTTCTTAGCATCTCTATGACACGGTGGAATACTCTGGCGCATCAAGATGGCAGAGCGTTCAGTGATGTAATGACGCTTAGGGATGACAACATGCTTGGACCTGTCAATCTGCCCAGATTGCAGTGGAGTAATTTCACATGCAGATAAGGCGACACACACAGTGAGGTGAGGTCATTCTGTCTAGATACAGCAGCGCTTTCAGTCTTGTTAATCTGAACGTTCGGTCTAACTGTATTCTTCGAAGAAATTCTTGGTAGGGCAGGAATAGTTACATTTCACTTCAGAGCATATTTGTATTAGGCTTGGAAGGAGAGGCCTGCTTTGAGCATGAGGGCATTGTCACCTCTTGTAGGGGGGGGGGACGAAGACTTAGCCTACAGCCACCCTAATAGCAGAAAGATGATAAATTTCGACTCATTCCGGGCACTCATCATATGAGTTTTCTGTCGAGAACCTCTTGGACTACGAGCTGCTGGAGACTGGTAACAAACATCTTCCAATAAGGCTGCCTTAGTAAGGGGGAAATGACAGTCTTAACTCTGAGGTCACTCTGGGAATGATGAGATGCTTTCACTGTTCGGATTAGAGATACTTCTAGAGGGGTGAACATATTATCTGCATAATCTGATAAATATAAATCACTCAGCACACTCGTAAGTGGTGGGGAGATCTAAACATAACAGAATAATCAGGGATAGAAGCATCTGAGAGATCCAGCTCAGGGAGCACAGAGGTCATAGCCACAGGTTCCACCATAAGGTTTAAGGTTTAAAGGCCAATCATGAATGACTGACCATATACATCCGGTACATATGATCAATACAAAAGCCCCCTCCACCCAAACTAGGACCAAGGAGGGCCAGGCAATGGTTGCTGATGACTCAGCAGATAGACCTATAGGATCCCCCAAACTGCCCTCCTTAACTCACAGGGATGGTGAGGCTGCAGCAACTAAAGCAACTAACGAGTTAAAGAGGGGGACTAACCCCAGTCTGGCAATTACCAGTCAGGGGTGTTACCACATAGGCCACCACAACTCTAAAGAATAGGATCAATCTCATACTGCACATTATTACCATTAGGTGATAAAAGGTTAACAAAATTACAGCATTCATCCTCTGTGACAAAAACTTCAGAGGGCTCCTTGCACAAAGAACAACGCGGGGACATAATGTTCACCACCAAACCCAACTTACGCTTCTTCACACTACTATCAGAAGGCAAAGGAGGGAAACGACCTCTCTTAGATCGTTTCTTACAGTGATTACGATATCTATCCCACTGGGAGGATGACCACTCCCTACAATACTCACATGGAGATTCCACCAAACATCTTTTACCTCGACATGACGGACAAACCGAGTGAGGATCCACTTCGACCCGGCTCATGAGTGTGCCTTAGGGGCAATCAATTCGGCTCGGGCAGGAACGCATCTAATTCGACAATGTTGTAAAGTTCACACTCGTAACTCACAAAATAAGGAAGTACGCTAGTGACAAAGAATGTAAGAGTAGGCGATGGGGTTGTCTGATCGCAGAAGATAAGTAAGGCATGACCAACCTCCTTCATGGTCAGAAGTGTTGTGAGTAAGTGCTTGATACAAGCGCAGAGTGTCATGCCCACCAGTTGCCCAGCAAAGCAGCAAGATGTATTCCATCAACTTTTTTTTGACTGTCTAGCAGTAGAAAACGAAAATAGAAGTAAATGACTCAGAAGTTTGTATCCACATAGGAATAAATTACTGTATTTACATACAATATGTTTGACAGTTAAAATCATGTCACACTTACTGCATTTGGGAACTATCTCATGTGGTGGGCACATTAAAAATCCAAGGGTCAATCTTTTATGACCAGTATGCAATCCACCTAAAATAACTTCAGTTCATCTGTCTTTCTGGCCTGTTAATTCCTGTGAAAAAAACAATTGGTTTGATTTATCTAAATATATTATTCTAGGATACATTATTTTACATAATTTGCCATTTACATAACAGAATTATTTAAACCTTTAAAAATAATCCTTAACGGTAAGCTTAATGACAAGTTGTGATAAATTGAATGTTGATTTAGCAGCGGAATATGATATTTTAATTATAAAATAAATTTTTGAATATACTTACCCGGTGAATATATAATAGCTGAGCCTCCGGCGGCTCGACAGAAAAAACACAAAAACTCGCGAGCGATCGCTATGAAGGTTGCGGGTGTGCCCACTAGCGCCAACTATCGGCCAGATACCGCATATGCATGTAAATAGCTCCAATTCTTCTCATCCCACTGGGTCTCTATCGGGGAGGAAGGGGGGGCCTTTAATTTATATATTCACCGGGTAAGTATATTCAAAAATTTATTTTATAATTAAAATATCATTTTTAAATATTTAACTTAGCCGGTGAATATATAATAGCTGATTCACACCCATGGTGGTGGGTAGAGACCAGAGTTAATCAAGTTTACAGAGTATATGCTTAGAGTTTTTGACAGTTATATCATAACAAAACCCAAATATATATAGGTACCTGGTAAGGAAGTTGACTTAGACGATTACTCTGCCTTGTTAGTCTGTCTTCCTCACGAAGCCCAGCGATCCTCTTAGGATGCTGAAAGACTCCCAGGAGCTGAAGTATCAAGGGCTGCAACCCATACAACAGGACCTCATCAAACCCCTAATCTGGGCGCTCTCAAGAAATGACATTTGACCACCCGCCAAATCAAAAAAGGATGCGAAAGGCTTCTTAGCCTTCCGTACAACCCAATTAAAAAAACATTTCAAGAGCAGATTAAAAGGATATTGGAATTAAGGGAATGTAGTGGTAGAACCCTTACCCACTACTGCACTCGCTGTAACGAATGGACCCAGTGTGTAGCAGTCCTCGTAAAGAGTCTGGACATCTTTTAAGTAAAATGACGCGAATACCGACTTGCTTCTCCAAACGGTCGCGTCCATAATACTTTGCAGAGATCTATTTTGCTTAAAGGACACGGAAGTTGCTATAGCTCTTACTTCGTGCGTCTTAACCTTAAGCAAGCATCGGTCTTTTTCATTCAAGTGAGAATGAGCCTCTCGTATTAAAAATCTGATAAAATATGACAAAGCATACTTTGACATAGGCAATCATGGTTTCTTAACCATAATGCCTCAGATCCACCTCGTAAGGACTTAGTACGAGCTAAGTAGAACTTAAGAGCTCTAACTGGACACAGCACTCTTTCAAGTTCGTTGCCTACGATCTCTGACAGGCAAGGTATATCAAAAGACTTAGGCCAAGGACGAGAAGGCAGTTCATTTTTGGCCAGGAAACCAAGTTGAAGTGAACATGTGGCTTTTTCTGTAGAAAAGCCGATGTTCTTACTGAAGGCATGAATTTCACTGACCCTTTTAGCCGAAGCCAAGCACACTAGGAAAAGCGTCTTGAGGGTGAGATCCTTCAGGGAGGCTGAATGTAATGGCTCAAACCTGTCTGACATGAGGAACCTTAGGACCACGTCTAAGTTCCATCCAGGAGTTGCCAAACGACGTTCCTTAGAGGTCTCGAAAGACTTAAGGAGATCTTGGAGATCTTTATTGTTGGAAAGATCTAAGCCTCTATGACGAAAGACCGAAGCCAACATGCTCCTGTAGCCCTTAATCGTGGGAGCTGAGAGGGAGCGAACATTTCTCAGATGTAAAAGAAAATCTCCGATTTGGGCTACAGAGGTACTGGAAGAGGACACAGATGCTGACTTGCACCAGTCTCGAAAGACTTCCCACTTCGACTGGTATACTCTGATGGTAGAAGCTCTCCTAGCTCTCGCAATCGCACTGGCTGCCTCCTTCGAAAAGCCTCGAGCTCTTGAGAGTCTCTCGATAGTCTGAAGGCAGTCAGACGAAGCGCGGGGAGGCTTTGATGAACATTCTTTACGTGGGGCTGACGTAAGAGATCTACCCTTAGAGGAAGACTTCTTGGAATGTCTACCAGCCATTGAAGTACCTCGGTGAACCACTCTCTCGCGGGCCAGAGGGGAGCAACCAACGTCAACCTTGTCCCTTCGTGAGAGGCGAACTTCTGCAGTACCTTGTTGACTATCTTGAATGGTGGGAATGCATATAAGTCCAGATGAGACCAATCCAGTAGAAACGCGTCTATGTGGATTGCTTCTGGATCTGGGACTGGTGAGCAATAGATTGGTAACCTTTTGGTCAACGAGGTGGCAAAGAGGTCTATGGTGGGTTGACCCCAAGTCGCCCAAAGACTCTTGCACACGTCCTTGTGGAGGGTCCATTCCGTGGGTATCACCTGACCCCTCCGACTGAGACAGTCTGCCAAGACGTTCAAGTCCCCCTGGATGAATCTCGTCAACAGGGAGATGCCTCGATTTCTTGACCATATGAGAAGGTCCCTTGCGATCTCGTACAGCGTGAGGGAGTGTGTGCCTCCTTGCTTGGAGATGTACGCCAAAGTTGTGGTGTTGTCTGAGTTGACCTCTACCACTTTGTTTCGAAGAAAGCTTTCGAATTTCATCAAGGCCAAGTGGACTGCTAATAGCTCCTTGCCGTTGATGTGCATGCTCTTCTGACTTGAGGTCCACAGACCCGAGCATTCCCGACCGTCCAGGGTCGCACCCCAACCCAAATCCGACGCGTCTGAGAACAACACGTGGTTTGGGTTCTTGACTGCTAGGGATAGTCCCTCTCTCAGACTGATATTGCTGTCCCACCATTTCAGGCATGCCTTTACTGGTTCGGAGACTGGGATTGATACCGTCTCTAACGTCTTGTCCTTGTTCCAGTGAGAGGCTAGATGGAACTGGAGAGGCCGAAGGTGTAGTCTCCCTAGCGAGACAAACTGCTCCAGGGATGAGAGAGTCCCTACGAGACTCTTCCAACTCCTGACTGAACAAACGTTCTCTTTTCAGCATTAGTTGGACTTTGAGCAGGGCTTGTTCTATTCGGGTGGCAGACGGAAAAGCCCGAAAAACTGGACTGCGAATCTCCATCCCCAAATATAGAATAGTCTGGGATGGGATCAGTTGGGACTTTTCTAGGTTGACCAAAAGTCCCAACTCCCTGGCCAGACTCAACGTCCAATGTAGATCCTGCAGACAGCGATGACTGGACGATGCTCTGAGAAGCCAGTCGTCCAAGTACAGGGAGGCTCGGATTCCCGATAGATGGAGGAATTTTGCCACATTCCTCATGAGCCTCGTAAACACAAGAGGAGCAGGACTGAGGCCAAAGCACAGGGCTCGAAACTGGTACCCCACATTCCTGTAAACAAACCTCAGAAACGGTTGGGAATCCGGGTGTATAGGAATGTGGAAGTATGCATCCTGAAGGTCGAGAGAGACCATCCAGTCGCCTTCCATTAATGCTGTCAAGACAGCCTGGTAGACTTCATCGTGAAGTTTGTCTTGACAATGAACACATTGAGCGCACTTGCCTCTTACATACTCCTGCAGTGAACGTGGCTGCCAGATCATTGGAGCCATCCCTGATAGTCTTGTTCCTGCAGAGAACGTGGCTGTCAGATTATTGGAGCCATCCCTGATAGCCTTGTTTATGCATGACATAATTGTACAGCAAAACTTCAAACGCTCGAAAAAACTCCTAACAGGAGATGGTCTAGCTCTGAAGCCGACCATAAAATCTTGGAGCGTCTCATGGCCAGGCGCCAAGGAGAGTCTATGAGGTTTGAGAAGTCTATCTGGGCAGAGGCAGGAACTCCCAAGCCGAGAACTTCTCCCGTGTCATACCAGACTCTCGCTCTATAAGCCAGTTTAAAAGGAGGGAAAGCAAAGGCTGTCTCCCCCAAACTCCTCCTGGTGATCAACCAGTCGCCTAGCAAACGTAAAGCTCTCTTAGAAGAGCGAGAGAGCACTAGCTTAGAAAACAACGGCTTCGAAGTAGCTAGGCCTAGTGTAAACTCTGACGTTTAGGCGAACGAGGAGCAGCCGTTACAAAAAGATCCGGACAAAGATCCTTAAAAATCAGCATGATTTATTTAAAGTCCATAAAGGGCTGAGCAGCTTTAGGCTCCTCTCCGTCTGACAGAGTCCCCAAGGGAATATCAGTAGGAGGGGGATCAGCAACTTCCTCATCTGAAGGAACCTTGTCCGACAATTGCCGAGTCTCAAGCAAGGGAGAGACCTGCCGTGGTGGCAATGCTTGACAAGCAGAGTCCACACGCAAAAGAGCAACAGTAGCAGTCAAAGACGCTATGTCATGTAACTGCTTAAAGGACTGACCAGCAACAACAACAGGTGCGGGAGGACGCTCGACGTCAACTCGAGACTGCCTTGACTGCCTAGACTGAGCAGTCAAAACAACTCTTGACTGTGGTGCTTGACGCTCAACGTCAAAACAAGTCAACTTCGCTGGTTGGCGAACGTCCTGAACGTCAACAAGAGCAAGCGGCAGCGGCTGAACGTCCACAAGCGGCTGAGAGTCAACACGGGACTGCATCGAGTGAGGCTCTACAAAACGTGATTGACGTGACTTTGTAACGTCAACGTCAACAGGACGAGCAAAGGCTCGTTTGGGCGGCTGACGGCCAGGATCTCGATCAGCTAAGCGGCGAGGATCATCGTGAACCTGCTCAGCAGAATAGTCCTCCATAAGAGAGGCAAGCTTATTCTGCATGTCTTGCAGTACAACCCATTTAGGATCAACGGGAATGGGTGCGGTAAGAGACGAGGGTAATGTCTGTGACTGCAAAACCTTGCCTACAATAAGACTCTCGGAGCCTGTGTTACGCTTCTGTTTAGGCGTCGAGCAGTCTTCCGATGACTGCACAGAGTCAGAGCCGTCCCAATGGCTACAACCAGGACGCTGGACCTGTCCTGAAGGGACTGACTTTCGCTTTAAGGGTCTCGAAACCTTGCTCCACGGTTTCTTACGCGATAAGCCTTCGGATGACGAGGAGAAAACCGTCTCGCTCGTCTTATGGTAGGGGCGGTCTTGACGAGACACGCCTGAAACCATAGAGGGAACGTCTGTTCGTTGGTTAAAGCCTCTCGAACCCATAAGTCCTACGACATTACTTCTCCCTGGGGCATGGGAGCTTGCAAGAGGTCTCGGACTAGGCGAACGACAGGCACGAACAGACGAACCCTCTGTCGCAACACTGATAACACTTTGCGCAATTATCACTTTATCACTACGATTTTCTGTTTTGCACTTACTTCACTGAAATCGAATTTTTCAATAATTCACATTAGGCATGAATAAAACTGATTTCTACCTGAAGCACGCAATTCTACCCTACATCAAAAGGTTATAATTGCGAAATAAGTCGTATAATGTAAGCACATTAATACAAGCAAAAAACAGTAAACATATATATCGAATAAAACGGAAATATATAAAGATAAAAGGATCAGTGACTGGGGAGGAGACTAAACACTAGTTCATTCAAAACTACGTTTTCAATCTCTCACCGTACAGTGCCTTGGGACGAGAATAAAAACTAAAAACGTTTTATCCTTTCTCCCCGTACAGAGACTTGGGACGAGAGTAAACAACTGACTCGAGAACAACGTTACTCGCTTGGGACGAGAATAAAGATCGGAACGTTCTCTCTTCCTCTCTCTCTCTCTCTCTCTCTCTCTCTCTCTCTCTCTCTCTCTCTCTCTCTCTCTCTCTCTTGAATTCACACCGAAGAGAAAAGCCCACTCACCTTTCGTCATTAAACAGGTTATTTGACCAAAGGAAAAAACTGAAAAGACTAAGAAATTGAAAATTAACAAGTTCCTTTAAATTAGTATTTAAAACATTTCAGTTTGAAAGAAGAATGAACAAAACGTCAGATTTACTCTTTCTGCAAAGTGAAACCGTGATTCTCTCTCTCTCTATCGTAACGATAGAGCGCAAACTGCGTAGCATAAATAAACCAAACGTTAGTTCATCTTTGAAACAGCACGAAGACTATTCAAAGAAAATCTTTCATAAAATATCTACTAAAAAATATTCATTTAATAAGTTTTAAATCATTTGCTCTGTAAAAGTTATTTACGATTGAAAGGGCTCAACGTTGTTTAACTTCGGTTTCCAAGTTAGGACCGCCTACTCTCGGATTAGGGGAGGAATAGGTAAGGCCGCATATAAACAAATCATTAAAATTTATCTTGATGTTTATTATAAATGGAAAGCTAATCGAAGAGGCCTAATAAAGGCGGGTGAGATATAAAATATATAGAGGAAAATCTATAATTAACAACAACAATTTATAACGAGATAAGATAATTGCTAAAAGCCTAAAACACACTTCCGTACTAAGGGAAGGGTCGGCCATTTTGAAAAGTCAAAGAAAGTCCAAAAAACAATCCAAAGTCATCAACAATTAAATCTATCCAAAAAAGAGTTCAAGATTTAAGTTGAAGATAAAACACCTGCACTGCGAAAGCTCAAACCAAAAGGAAGTACTTCACCAAGACTGTTGAAAAACTCCAGGTTAACAGAGAGTCTTGTCGATCAGACCGACAGAGAAGAATTGGAGCTATTCACATGTATATGCGGTATCTGGCCGATAGTTGGCGCTAGTGGGCACACTCGCAACCTTCATAGCGATCGCTCGCGAGTTTTTGTGTTTTTTCTGTCGAGCCGCCGGAGGCTCGGCTATTATATATTCACTGGCTAAGTTAAATATTTAAAAATGCTTTTTCATTACAAACAGCTATGGACAAGAATCCAGGATGTCTCTAATCTTTAATATTAGTTGGTTCTTATGTCTGTAACCTTTAAGAGATTCTGTGGCAATTATCAAATTTGAATAAATGACAAACTTACGATTCCCCATATCTTCAACTGTTTTAGCATTGTCAATTGCTAGCTAAATGACTAATAGTTCACATGTAAATACCAATTCTTCGGTAGGTAATGTGAAGTGACTTGTTTTGTCTGAGGATACTGCAGAACATCTAGCAGCAATCAAAAATTTAGAGCCATAAGTATATATTGCATAATGACTTCTTTAAATATACATAAAGGCATGCTGTTCATGGTGAATTGGGGTATAATAATATTTCTCTGATAAATGAAGAATATGAGACAAAGGCGTCACTGGCTTCTAAAATGTGGGAGGGACATTGACAGGCGAGGCTGGCGAGCGCAGCGAGCCCCCACAGCTGGGGGGTCCGAGAAATCTTTTTAATTTATTACCTTTTTTGGTGCTTTTAAAGGCACCTGAGCAACATATTTCAGCAAAATACAAGACCTGTATCCTGCCTGAAATCTTGTTATAAGCCTTTTAATTTTGTATCTGTCTGTCAAGTTATACAAAATAATTTTAATATTTCTTAAATTCATTGGCCAAACATGATGACATTAAAGCTTTGAGCATGAAGTATTACCTTAGACCCTTTGTAATGATTAAGATATAAACACTATTATATTACTTGAAAATTTTAATAAAGCCTGATTAAATCAACATGCATGGTTTATTAAATGATTAATTCACATTATATGAAAGCAAGACTCATGTTGTTTCATTCAAATAAGATTATTATCATATCATTCAAAGTATTAAGACGAAAAATAACCTGTGTCAATCCTAGCAATTCTGTTAGTCAGAATCTACCAAAAATGGTCCTTCGTTTGTCTTCTGCTCGGATGAACTCCTCAGCAATCGCCTGTGGACTTAAGGTAGCTAGACGGTCACGATGTACATGGCAAATCATGAGGTGGTTAAGGCGTTGCTGACTCATACTGCTACGTAACCATGTCTTAAATCGTCTGAGAGCACTGAATGACCTCTCAGCTGTGCAGGAACTTGCTGGGGAGACAAGTAAAAGGCGTAACAATGCTTCTACCTGAGGAAACATTCGGCGAACTTCTGGTACCATATCTGCGAAGATCTTTCTATAATCTTCAACTGTTGACCCCTTAACCCTGGATAGGTACGCTCCTCGGACACCCCTTTAAGGGTATACTCGGACGCGAACGACACCGACGCCAAAAAAAATTCTTGAAAAATCAGTTTTTGCAGTAACCTCCTTTTTTCTTTTGCCAAAAAAAACTTCAATGAATGCTTAAAACAACTGTAAAGATAAATACTACTCATCTGCAGAAAAACTATTTATTATAAATATTTTAAAAAATTAAGTAGAAAAAAAAAAGACCTGACATAAAAATTCATAAAAAAAAAGTTTATACATATATACACAATTCCTTTTAGGAATTGATTCTTGAATGTTTAGGACACATCTTGATGTATTTTGGATGAAGTCAGACCCATGGAGGTGAAGATCTGAAATGAGAAAAAAAGGGTAACTTATTTTGGCCAAAACAATTTGTCCAAATTTCATGAATTTTTTTGGGTACCCAAATGAAATAGGAAGTGGCTAATTTTTTTTAGGGAATAAACATATGTTATCCTAAAATAGAAATATGTAAAAAAATCTTCATTATTTTGTAAATTACATTTATATCAGGGGCCATATCTAAAGGTAATTTTTTGAGTACTTAGAAATTTCGTAAAAAAATACATATATTTAATATATAATATGATATTTATGCAGGTAAAAATATACCAAAATATCACAAATTCTATAGGGAACAAGAATATATATAGATAGGGCAGCTTACGCTTCGGATATGTCCACAAAATGGCCGCCAACCACACTGACTCAGACTCCCTAATCTGCCACTTGAAATGTAGGAAGGGTATGTCAATTTCAAGGTGTTATTTACTAATCTAATTATTATTGGATATGCATAAAAATTGTATGGTGGGTTGCTGGATAATTGACGATTATTTTACGACTATAAAATTAAAATTCTGACCCAAAAAATTTTTTTGAAGGGAAATAAAATCGAAAAAAAAAATGTAAAACAATATAATATTTTAGCTAAACAAATTTGATGATATTCAATAAAAAAAAAAGTAAACAAAATTTTCCGACAAATAAACATCTAGAGGAATCATTACTCTGTGATAGTTCCTTAGTACGTAGTAATTTTGAAAGAATTGGGAAAAAACGAAAAAATGGCAATCACCGGAAAATCGAACACATACCTATATATACGCCATATCTGGCTAAAAAAAAGATAGGCATGGGTAGCCAGATCATCTAGAAACACTTTCCAACACTATAAAATTATAAGTTTTGCGACACTACTTGCCAATTCCTTACGGTAACATGACTAAGCAAAAAAATGCAAAACAAATAAAAAGGGGCACTCGCGGAAAAATGGCTAACATTCTAATATACGGCATTTCAGAAAAAAAAAATTCAGCCACGTGCTAGGCAAACCATCAAGGCACATTTTCCGACAAATAAACATCTAAATGAATAATTACTCTGTGATAGTTCCTTAGTACGTAGTAATTTTGAAAGAAATGGGAAAAAACGAAAAAATGGCAATCACAGGAAAATCGAACACATACCTATATATACGCCATATCTGGCTAAAAAAAGAAGAGAGGCATGGGTAGCCAGATCATCTAGAAACACTTTCCAACACTATAAAATTATAAGTTTTGCGACACTACTTGCCAATTCCTTACGGTAACATGACTAAGCAAAAAAAAGGCAAAACAAATAAAAAGGGGCACTCGTGGAAAAATGGCCATTCTAATATACGGCATTTCAGAAAAAAAAAATTTCAGCCACGTGCTAGGCAAACCATCAAGGCACATTTTCCGACAAATAAACATATAAATGAAATATTACTCTGTGATAGTTCCTTAGTACGTAGTAATTTTGAAAGAAATGGGAAAAAACGAAAAAATGGCAATCACAGGAAAATCGAACACATACTTATATATACGCCATATCTGGCTAAAAAAAAAATAGGCATGGGTAGCCAGATCATCTAGAAATACTTTCCAACACTATAAAAATATAAGTTTTGCGACACTACTTGCCAATTCCTTACGGTAGCATGACTAAGCAAAAAAATGCAAAACAAATAAAAAGGGGCACTCGCGGAAAAATGCCCAACATTCTAATATACGGCATCTCAGATAAAAAAAAAGACATGCACGTGTTAGCCCAACCATCAAGGCACACTTTCTAACACATAAACATGAAAAAAAAATCAATAATATACGGCAATTCCTTACTACGTAGTAAATTTTTACAAATATTGAAAAAAAACAGAAATTGGCAACCGCAGTTAAATACCCAATATACCAATAACTACGTCGTATCTGACAAAAACAAAATCACGCATGGGTAGCCAGATCATCTAGACACACTTTCCAACACTAAAAAAGCAAAAGTTTTACGACACTATTTCGCAATATCTTACGGAAAAATGACTTGGCAAAAAAATGAAAAAAAATGAAAAAGGGACACTCGCGGTAAAATGCCCGACATTCTAATATACGGCATCTCAGATAAAAAAAAAGACATGCACGTGTTAGCCCAACCATCAAGGCACACTTTCTAACACATAAACATGAAAAAAAAAATGAATAATATACGGCAATTCCTTACTACGTAGTAATTTTTACAAATATTGAAAAAAAACAGAAATTGGTAACCGCAGTTAAATACCCAATATACCAATAACTACGTCGTATCTGACAAAAACAAAGTCATGCATGGGTAGCCAGATCATCTAGACACACTTTCCAACACTAAACAAGCAAAAGTTTTACGACCCTATTTGGCAATATCTTACGGAAAAATGACTTGGCAAAAAGGGGCACTCACGGTAAAATGGTCCTCGTGGTGATGAATGACATTTTAACTAAAAAAAAAATCATGCACATGGTAGCCAAACAATCCACCAAGACTTTCCACAACTGATAACCTATACAAGTTGCACCATTCTACGACAATTTCATAATACGTAATAACTTTGATAATTATGCAAACTACCTTAGAAGGGTAAACTCGGTCGCGAACGACCCCGACGCGTCTCAGAAATCGGGGAAGGAGTACAGCTACAGCAATGCACATCTGGACACTACTAGAGCGTGTAGGGGAGACACCTCCTGCAGGTCGATCACCCACAAATTCAGTCACGGGGGTGAGTCACGTGAGAAAAACCTGTTTTTTTTTGACGCTCGGGGTCGCAAACGACCCATCGTACCTATCCAGGGTTAAACTGGTTGTGGAAGAAATCGAGTTGCTGATTCAGAGATTCATTGAGTTCTGGATACTTAGTGATAATTTCTGGCTTATGTGTCCCAGTCAACAGTACTGACGATAAATCTTGATACTCGGTAAGATCAGTGGAAGTGAAGTATTCTTTAATGTTCAGTACGGCAGCATCAATTACACTGAAGAACTCAACTCGATAAAACTCTTCAGCTGAGTCATGACAGTAGTTAGAGGCAAATCCTAATCCTTGGTCTAGCCTCTTTGGTATTTTTTTCTTTCTTGGAAAAGGAATTGCGTCTAGGTCACACAGATGGAGCTTCTGTTCTGCTTCTTCAAATAATCTCTTGAATTTGTGCTCGCATCGAAGTGACTGTAGGCTCTTTATGGTAACCTCTGCAGCTTCTAGCATTCCAGATACTGTCACTTTTGATCCTTGTAGGCTCTTGTTGAAGTTTTCTAGACATTGAATAAGAGGAAGTGATCCATATAATCCAAGTAGACATTCCCCTGAGGACAAACATTTGTACAAACCTGCTGCTCGGGATGCAGTTGTTGACCCTAACTCCTTTGCTGCCTCCTGGAGGGCAGCCAGTACATCAGGGTAATTATCTAATACTGCTTTCACTGCAGCATATCGTGTAAGCCACCGTGTAGGACATATTGGCTTCAAACTTGTTGGTGAAGGAGTGTTGAGATCATCTGTGTGAATATTAAGGTACATATGTTTGAACTTAACTGAACTTCTGTAGAGGGTGCCTAGCTCTTGAAGGTTGTCTAAAGCATTTTTTTACGAAAAGAGAATTTGGTATGGCCTTGCTGATAATTAGGTGGGTAACATGAGCTCCACAATGCACATACAGAGCTAGTGGTTGCACCTTCTTTATCTCTGCCTGACAGCCTTTATATTTTCCTGACATGTTACTGGCACCATTATATGTTTTGAGCCCGGAGGTGTTGAATTGGTAGTTGAAGAGATATAAGCGTGTCTTGCAGCATTTTACTAAGAAACACTCCTGTAGTTGCCGACACTTGGTACAATCCTAGCAGCTCTTCATGAACATTGAGTTTGTCATCGACATATCGCACACACACAGCCTCCTGTTCATTGCCTTGGATATCTTGGGTTCCATCAGTAATAAGGCCAAATTGTGTTGACATTTGATTAACATCATTGCAGATTTCTCTAACTACAGCATTGGCCATTGTCTTCAATATTTCATTTTGGATTGGAACAGAAGTATATGAAACTTTGTTGGACAACCATACTTAAAGCTTTTTGTCATCCTCAGCCCTCAACTGCAAAAGTTTTGCAAAATTACCCTCTGAGGTTTCATGACCTCGGATGGCAAGGCCTTGCTCTGCTAGGTATTTCAGTGTGGTAATTATCTTAATTAGAGCAGCACGTGACTGGTGTTGATCATGCAAAAGTTGAGATGATAACTGGCTACTGATACCTTCTTGATGTTTGTGGAATTTAAAATTTTCTACTGACAACTTGTGTGCTGCACTTTTTTCATGACTGCGGAATTTCTGAATCGCTTTTTTTCCAGTTAGAAAACCCTGATTTTAGGAATATATCTTCAGCACACCGAGCAAAATCAGACAGCCTTTGATGTGAAGCTCTTACACATGTATGACATAGAATTCCACCAATACTCTCATGAAAATGCAACCATGGGAATTCATTGTACCAACTACTTTGAAATCTTAGTGTCTTATTCTTGAGTTTTTGTACAGGGATGCAACTAGCAGGTGGTTGATGTGGTACCTCTGGTAGGGTTGGAAGTTTGTGGCCTGAAGTTCCTAAACTTGTACTTGGATTCAGTGACACTTCCAGAGAGCTTGATGTTTTAGCTTGTTTTTCTGTTTTTGTGGTTCCTGAACTACAGGTAGGCCTACCTTCACCAGATTTATGTCAATGGTTTAATACTGGACCCGGTATATTATTTGCTGTACAAGAATATGAGGGAACATCAGTATCTCCTGCTGCCAAAGATACCAATTCCTTTGATAAAACTTGGGCTGATGATAAAGTAACTTTCTGTTTTTCTTGTAGGCCTATATCTAAGGGAGGTGTGGAAATTTCAGTTTCCTGACGTTTTTCTGTTTGTGTGGATGAAGGATTTGCTGCATTTGTGGATTTTGTTTGTGATGTTGAGAGCCCGGCCTTGAGAAGTAATTTCTGATATCCATTCTCTGTTGTAGATATAAGACTTATAAGCAAATCTGTAAACAGACAGACAGACAAACCAACAAATAGACAAAAAATGACATGACAAAAACAATATACCCTTTATACTTCGAACGTTCGTTTATGGACTATTGGACTTAAGGCTTGGACAGTCTGACAGACATAAACAGACAAACCAACAAAGAGACAAAAAATGACATGACAGATGACAAAAACAATATACCCTTGTCCCTTGAGGCTTGATACTTCGTTTATGGACTTTAGGCTTGGTCAGAGACACACAAGCCAACAAATAGACAGAAAATTGCATGAAAAAATATACCCTTGGCATGGCTTAATATATCGTTTATGGACATTAAATTGTCTAGTTAAAGGTTAATGCCATGAGCATGGTGGTTTGGGGGGGCGAGTAACCTTGAAGGGTCGTAGGACCTGCTGTTGCTTGACTTCTATTGTAAACTCGAATTAAAAATAAATAAATAAATAACTCAGGCTCCCTCTGCAGTTTGCCTACGGCCCTACGCACGTATTTAAAGCCATGTACGGTATTTATACCTCGACCTACATATTCATTACCGGGCATATAAATAGTACAACCTATCACAATACCACAGATTTCGTTAAATATAAATGAACTGATATAAAACCTTGTTTTTTTTACCTGAAACATATGGCGTAAGCTTGTACTATTGAAACTCGAAGATCAGCAGATCGAATTGTGAGCTATAGGCGGGAAAAATGTAAATAAACCATTTTAAAGAAAACGTTGATTATTGATAGAAAACGTTGATTATTGATATTTTTCTAGACCAACTTAAGTATTTTTGCACACGCACGGACATAATTTCTAGTTTCATCCCTTAGCTGAATATTACATTGGTATAATCACCATAGTGAATACTAAAAATGTGGGGGGGACAAATGATACTATGTCCCCCCCCACTTTGAAAAGTGGGGGGGACTTGTCCCCCCCGTCCCCCACCTGTTGACGCCCATGATATGAGAGCATATTACTGTTTTCTTCCTGATCCAAGCTGGGGGATGAAAATAAGCGAGATGGTTCACTATGGGTCATCCTAAAGATTGAAGATTGTAATAGCCTATTAGCTCTAATCAGAAATGGACGATCATGATTGTTTACAAGCACATCAGTTGATTTGAATAGCTTCTTTATTGGAAATTTGATGGATAGGGTTTTCAAAGCTCTTTGCATTGTTACAAGGTCTCAATGTAAGGACTAGAGTGGCTCGCCATTTAAAGACAGAACTGAGCAAATTGAATTGAATATAGGATTTAGGCATTAAGCCAAGCACTGGGGCATCAAAGGCCATTCAGCGTTATATAACGAAAATCATTCAATCATATCTGTACACTCACACCATTTAGTATCATTTTAACCTTTAATACAAATCGTAACACTTTCATACAATAAAATCTAGATGTGAAATAAATAGGGATTAAAAGGGTAAAATAAATAAATAAATTAATAAAATCAATTATAGCTCGTAATATAACCCAATACTTTTTATAAATTTTCTCAAGTTCAGGGTATTACAGGTTTCCCCCAGTATATCTCTTAAAGGTTTGTCCTGGAGTAAATGTGTCCTCCTCTGAAGATTAAAAACAGGACAATCGACTAAAATATGTTTAACATCCATTGTCACTTGACAGGTATTACAAAGAGGGGCCTGTCTCCCTTCCCCACTCTTCATTAAATAATTGTGCGTTGCATGTGTATGGCCAATACGCAGCCTAGTTATAATAATGGTATCCCTTCTACTTGTAGAATTACAAGATGACCATTTATCCACCAATGGGTGGATTTGTTTCAATTTTGTATTGGTGGTCAGTTCAGACCATCGAGCTTGCCACTTATTTTTACAGTAAAGATGAATCTCGCTTTTAAGATCTTTGTAAGGAATACTCAAGGGGGATGGATTACTTAGCCCTGAAGCTTCCTTTGCTGCCTTATCTACTTGTTCATTCCCATCCACCCCAACATGGGCAGGGACCCAACAGAAGTGAACACTGATACTCTTCCTAGACTGCAGAAGTACTAACCAGTCCTGCACCTCTTGTACTAGATGATGGCCTGGCATAATTTGTTTTAATGAGAGTAAAACACTATTGGAATCCGTAAAAATTGTATAAAAACTATTTTGGTTGCCATTTTTAAAAATATGTTCGACTGCGAGAATTATTGCGTACAGCTCAGCAGTAAAAATTGAACAAGAGGATGGGAGTTTCCTTCTAATAACAATATCCCCCACCACAGCTGTACTTCCAACTCCTGCAGCCGATTTGGAGCCATCTGTAAAAACATGTTTCCCATGATGTTGAGCAGCATGATTTAAAAACTCACTTTTCATTACCCTACTAGGTAAGGTATTTTTCCCTCCTGCCATAAAACATACTTTAACAGGTGGATTACACCAAGGAGGAGACTTGGGATATCCTACCTCTGCTATCTGTGCTGTTAACAAGCCTACTTCTCTAGCATCATTTTTCAGCTGTACTTCCAAAGGCTTAGGCACTCTAGATCTGTTAGGAGCCCGATCTAAAGGCACCCTAACATATTTACAGTTAGGATTGTTTCTCACAGCAAGGGACCTAGCTAAAACCTCAAACTCAACTCCTCTCTGCGAATGGAAAGGGGAGGTATGCCAGAATCAACATAGAGAATGTCAATGGGAGATGTTCTGTAAGCACCTGTGCAGATGCGAAGCCCAGCATTGTGAACAATATCAAGTTTTCCAAGTAAAGTCTTTGTAGCTGACCCATATATTTGGCATGCATAGTCTAACTTGCTCAGACACAAAGATGTATAAATTCTCAGCAAAGTTGTTCTATCAGCACCCCAATCAAAATGCGATATCACTTTCAGAATGTTCAGTGACTTCTTAACCCTGATAGATAGGTCATTTATATGGGGACCAAATGTCATTTTCTTGTCGAAAATGACTCCAAGAAACTTGACACTATCCTCATATGGCAAAATACAATCATTCAAGAAAAGGGTGGGGATCTCTCCCCTTTTACGAGTACGAGTAAAGCGAATGGCTTTGGTCTTCTGAGGAGAAAACATGAATCCACGAGAATTTGCCCATGCGGAAGCAGCATTTATTGCAATTTGAAGATTTTGGCATGCTTGTAGTGCAGATGATCCACTACAATAAATTGCAAAGTCATCGACAAATAGTGATCCTTGTATGCCAGGAGGTATGTGACTAATGAGACTATTAATAGCAACAGCAAACAAGGTCACACTCAATACGCTGCCTTGGGGGACACCTTCTTCTTGCATGTAGGATGAAGATAGTTCTGACCCTACTCTCACTTTAATTGAGCGGTTTGATAAAAATTCTTCAATAAAAGAGAACATATGTCCTCCTATACCCCACGAGGCCAATTGCTTTAAAATACCACCCCTCCAGGTGGTGTCATATGCCTTTTCGAGGTCAAAAAAGACACCCACCACCTGGTTTTGGTTAAAAAACGCATTTGAAATTTCCCTTGATAACATCAGCAAAGGGTCTAGAGTACTTCGGTTCTTCCTAAAACCAAACTTTCTGTTAGATAAAAGATTTTTTGATTCTAGATACCACACAAGTCTGTTGTTGATCATTCTTTCAAATAATTTGCATATGCAACTGGTCAAGGATATGGGCCTATAACTAGATGGCAGTTCTGGGTCTTTACCAGACTTGTGGCCTGGAATTACAATTGAAGTATGCCAGGAATCAGGAGATGTATGGGAAGCCCATAGACCATTAAAGGTTTCTAATAAAAATTCCTTGGTATCCACTGGAAGATGTGATATCATTTCATACCGGATGCCATCCTCACCTGGGGCAGTTAAAGAAGAGCTGGAGATAGCATTTTGCATCTCCTCCATACTAAACGGCAGGTTAAAAGCTTCAGTATTTGAAGAAGCAGGAGGAACAACAGATGTTGATGCTCTAATTTGTTGAAATGCTGGGGAATAGTTGTCAGCACTTGATACATGAGCAAAGTGCTTAGCAAGAACCTCTGCTACATCTTTGGGGTCAGATATATATCTATTATTTTCCCTTAATATTGGTAGAGGCTTAGGGACGAATTTACCTTGAAGTTTTCTAATCTTGTCCCATATTTCCTTTGAAGGAGTTTTGGTATTAATATTAAATATATATTTCTTCCAAGATGTTCTCTTTGCTTTTTTAAAAATTCTTTTTTGTTTGGCACAGGCTCTGAGATATGCTATTCTATCTGCTAAATAGTTTGTCCTCAAGTATCTTCTGAAGCAAGTTCGGGTCACTTTTCTTGCGTTGGCACATTCTTTACTCCACCAAGGAACTACAGAGCGATGAGGTAAACCGCATGTTTTAGGTATAAACTTGCTAGCATTATCATCAATAATATTTTCAAGATGTTGATAGGCATGCACTGGAGATGTGAATTCATCATGTTCTTTATCAGTGTGTGAACAGTTTTCATAAGCTGCCCAGTCTGCCTCATCTATCTTCCATTTTGGTGGACACTGAGAAGGAAGATTATGGACATAATTTAACATTATTGGCCAATGGTCACTGCCATGTAGGTGTTCATTTACTGACCAAAGGTAGTCCAATCGAATGGATGAGGAACAGATTGACAAATCAATGGCTGATGTAGAGTTGTGGAATACATCATACCTAGTTGGAGAACCATCATTCATTAGTATTACATCATTGTTGTCGATTAATTCTTCAACAAGATTACCCCATCTATCGCACATATTTCCACCCCATAAAGTATGCTTTGCATTAAAATCACCCATTAAAATAAAAGGGGCAGGAAGCTGATTGATCACGTCTTGGAGGTCAGAAAGTCTAAGCCTTCTTGGATTACTAGCATGATCTAAGAGGAAAAGTTCTAAGGATGGTTCAATATATAGCGAGCATAAAGTAATTTTTTTCCCGATATGAGTTCTAACTGCACATGCCTGTAGTGGTGTATTGAGTGGGATTGTTTCAAATTTTACAGATTTGTGAATAATAAAACCTGTACCACCTTGAGCTCTTGCAGCTTGCAAAGGAGGGGATCTACAAAAATGATAATTGAGTCCAGGATTAAATGGTTTGTCGCTGATCTTGGTTTCCTGTAGGCAAATTACCTTCGTGTCTGAGTCCCTGGTTAAAGTTTTTATTTGCTCAATGCTAGTACTTAGACCTCTGCAATTCCACTGGATGATAGACATTATCTTTTGTTATTATTTTTCTTTGTCTCATTTGTCTTTTGGGACTTTTCAGATGAAGCCATGTAAGGCCTGGAGATGGAAGGCTTTACTAGGCCACCACTCTTCTTTTCTTTCTTTCTAGGATCTTTATAAGAGTCAACCTTAGGATCATGAGCAGTAGGGCACTTACCTGACTTAGATGAAGGTGAGGATGATGGGGACCTTTTCCTCTTTGGAAGATCTTGTTTTCCAATCTCCATCAAATCAGGTAGAGATTCTGCCTGAGACAATACATTTAAGGTGGTGGAAGCCACATTGGCTTCCTTGGAGGATTGTGCTAGAACTTCAACAGTTCGAGCACTTAACCCAGAAGGCTGGGCTACTACCTCTAGGGGAGATGCTCCTATCGGTGACAACACTTTTGGTGTGTTGGAAACCATATTGACCTCTTTGGAGGTTTGTGCTCGGGCTTTTATAGGCAGAGCACTTGACCCAGATGGCTGGGCTACTACCACTAAGGGAGATGCACCTGACGGGCCAGGTGCTGCCACTGGTCCCCCTGTGGTAGTAAGGGGTAGTGGATTATAATCTTTTGTTGGCATCTTAACCGCGCGAGCAAAATTAAGTTGCCGATTGAGTAAATGCTTTGCATAACCTACACTTATATGTTCAGCATTTGCTTTCAAGATTGCAGCTTCTTTTTTCTTGTATTCTCTACATCTTTTATCATTTGATTAATGATGATCTTTACAGTTTGCACAGGTTGTATCTCTGTTGCATTGGCCATGTTCTAACAAAGAACAGTTAATACAGATCTTCGTATTATTGCAGTACCGGGAAGGGTGACCGTACTTGAAACAATTAAAGCATTGTAAAGGCCTAGGTTTATATTCTCGAACACGTACTCTTTCATTCTCAATAATTATATGATCTGGTATAACAGGGGTTTCAAATGTTAAAATTACCATGCTTGTTTGAGGGATCTTACTTACTTTCCAAACATTAGCAGGGCACATGTCCAGAATTTCTGGTTCTGAGAATTCATATAGATCTTTATCAAAAACTACCCCTTTACCATAGCTGAAGCTCATATGTGGTTTAATATCCTTAATAGGATCAATTTCTGCAATCTTCATGCCACAAAGCATGTGAGCTTGAGTATCTGATTTTGCATTAATCAAAACAGATTGCTTACCGTATCTACTAATATCCTTAATTTTAATTAAACCAACTTTTTTTTGTATAAATTTACTAATCTTATAATAGTTATAATTATCTATCTTCCCAGATGCAATTATCCATGTTGGGGGCTTGGGGGTTCTTACTTCTGGAAGTCTATGCTCTATTTCTTTTTCCATCCATTCTTCTGGTTTATATACCTCTAGGTGTCTTGGTGCTTTATCACATAGAGCCCCAGAAATCAAACAATTGTCAATTTTTATGCTCTCTAAATTTTTATTTGCTTCTAAAGCAATCTCAAAACTTGAAAATGATACCCAAGCTTCCCAAAAGCCTTTACTACCATTAAGCTCCATTAAAATTTCTTTGATTGCCCCAAATCTACAGAAGGCTTCATGAATTATGTCATAGCTACAACCAATTGGTATGTTTTTTAAGTGGAGAATTTTCAGATTTTTTGTTGGATCTGGTAATGAGCCAGAACCAGAGAGTAAAGTATTACGGTTATTACAAGCATCATTTTCCACCAATGCCGATAAATTGTCTTTAACATCACTGGTCAGAGAAGTATTGTTGGAGGAATCCTTTTTATTGCCGAGGTTGTCAACAGAGCTTTCCCTATTCAAACAGGCAGAAGTCGTCAACGGTGTCTGGGGTTCGCCATTTGATCCAGGGGTACGGGGAATATTAAGTTTACTCATTAATTATTTTTTTCAGGGGGAGGGAAGGGGTCATAATAACAATGAAAAAAAAACAATGGAAAAAAATAAAGTTTAAGGGAGAGAAAAAATTAAGACTGTCTGAAATTCCAAAGAAGACACCGTTAGCCTTTCCTGGAATTAATTTCTCCACCAATGACACCTGTGAAAGCTGCTTACCAAATGTCCACTCCCTACCCTACCACAAAGGGATGGTACCACTATGATTAGAGTGGCTCAAGTGTATGCCAAACCCGCTTGATGGGACTGAGAGCATTTCAAGAATACAATCATCCCCACTCTAATCATAGTGGCAGGCAAACCGGACAGAATGCCGAGAGTCCTATCTCTATAAAATCGCCAACCCCTGGAATCCGAAGGCCAAATTTCCTAAGAGATAGTTCCGCGTGCCAGTATGGGAATACTGACACTCCTAGGTGTCCAAACATTTTCGGGCAGTTGGCAAGACCACCACAGCTCCCACAATTGATTTTGAAATAAAAACCGATCATGGATACAATGTCCCCTCTAAAAATCCTGGACAGTGAAATGGGTAAGAGAGTTTTGACAGCAAGGTTGGAGACAGCTGATAATTATGAAGGAGGAATAAGCAATAAGAGGTAATAGAAAAAGAATGAGAGAAATTTAGAGTCAAACTGAGGAAAAGAAATTCCCCAGTTCGAGAGCCCTCTTCCCCATCACAAGCCTTCAGCACGGGAATGATATGCCGTGCTGAAGCCCAATGACTTCATCAAGGCATTCTCTCGTTAAGAGGGCTGAGCAAATTGAGGAAGACCCAAAGAATCCACTACAAAGCCTCAAGCCTAGAGTGTATATTGCATCTAAGAATTTTAAAATATCTTGAGATCTTTATTCATATACTGGGCTACCATAGCCTATGCTGGATAAGACTACTTCTTCATAAATCATTAGCATAGCTGATGTTCTTGCATCACATAATTTCATTATTAGGCTGAGAGTATTATTACATTTAGATTTAATATAAGATATGTGATTTTGAATTGTGGTGGGTACTGAGTGTCAGCCTAAAAAATTTGACCACATCTTGGAATTGGATTCGAGTGTCACCCAATGTGAGATTTACGTCCTGGTTTTGTTTCCATCTGCTACTTTTGTAAGACATTATTATTTGAGTTTTTTCTCCAGAAAGTCTGAACCCAACAGATACAGTCCAACTAGTACTTTTGGATTGGCATTCTTAAGAATTCTTTGTAAGTGATGAAGGTAATATGAAGGATAGTATATTGTAAAGTAATCCAGTGGGGTGTTATTATGATTGCCCCTCTCATGTGTGGGACATTATTATTATTATTATTATTTGCTAAGCTACAACCCTAGCTGGAAAAGCAAAATGCTATAAGCCCAGGGGCCCCAACAGGGAAAATAGCCCAGTAAGGAAAGGAAAGAAGGAAAAATAAAATATTTTAAGAAGAGTAACATTAAAATAAATATTTCCTATATAAACTATGAAAACTTTAACAAAACAAGAGGAAGAGAAATTAAATAGAATAGTGTGCCTGATTGTACCCTCAAGCAAGAGAACTCTAACCCAAGACAGTGGAAGACCATGGTACAGAGGCTATGGCACTACCCAAGACTAGAGAACAATGGTTTGATTTTGGAGTGTCCTTCTCCTAGAAGAGCTGCTTACCATAGCTAAAGAGTCTCTTCTACCCTTACTAAGAGGAAAGTAGCCACAGAACAAATACAGTGCAGTAGTTAACCCCTTGAGCGAAGAAGAATTGTTTAGTAACCTCAGTGTTGTCAGGTGTGTGAGGACAGAGGAGAATCTGTTAAGAATAGGCCAGACTATTCGGCGTATGTGTAGGCAAAGAGAAAGAACCGTAACCAAAGAGAAGGATCCAACGTAGTACTGTCTGGCCAGTCAAAGGACCCCATAACTCTCTGGCGGTAGTATTTCAACGGGCGGCTGGTGCCTTGGCCAACCTACTACCTCTTACGTTGGCAGCCCGGATGACAAGATACTGTACTCAAGTCAACAATACATTTCTTGGGTAATTCCAATTCTTGAAACACGGATAAATAAAAACTATGCTTAGTCGGCATGGGGAACACAGAAGATGGGCAGGATGACAATGAGATGAGTCCAGCCAGAACATTCTAGCGATGATTGAAAAGGAGGGAGTCCGAGTCTAGAGCTGAAGACTAGGGGCGCTAGCAGCTGCACATCAATAAATGCTAAACATCTGCCTCTCAGATTCTAGAGAAATTGTTTTCTAGCACCATCCTTTGTACTCCTTGACATTTGAGAAAGTATGCCATAACTGCCTATGGAAAGTCCCAATTGAAACACTACCTTGAGGTACAACACAGTGAAGGTTGAAACATTCTGAATTTATATTGTCTATACGAGTTTGGAATGTTTTTTCACTAATAATATTTCAAAAGAAAATAGAAAAACGTCCTAGAACACCATTATGATGTGAGGATTTTAGTATTGAACGCCTCCTAGTATCATGTCTTCTGAACCTGAAAAAATGTGGTTACTGTGATTTGCTTACATTCAAAATCTTTGTGTATAATTTTCAAAATGAGAGTGGCAGGTGCCTCCTCCTGTTTGTAAGCCAAATTGCAAAACAGAAAAAATGTTACTTTGAAGAACACAGCAATCCAGTCTATAATTTACAATATTTTCTAGTAATTTGCAAACACAACTGGCCAGTTATATTGGTCTGTAATTGTTTGACTAATTGGGCTCTTTCCCTGGATTAACTATTGGTATTACTATGGCATGTTTCCATGCCAGTAGAAATAGAAGCTTCATCAAAAGATGATTATAAAACTCTTAATGGTTAGGCCTGAGCAAAAAGGGCTAAATTTCTTATCATATCAAAACTTATATCCTTTTTCAAAGGGGCCACTGAACTACAATGATAAGGCAAATTCTGGATCATTATAAGTAAATCTTTGATTGTAGTAGATACCTTCCTCAGTATCATCACTCAATAGACATGCTTCTTCTTTCATTATGGTGGACTGAGAGTGGGTGTCGTCCAAATTATTACTGCTGCTTAGGTTTTCAATATTGGTCCAAATAATATTCAAAATTTCATGTGTGCTATGAACTAGTGAACTATTATGCACAAAATCATGTCTTTGAGGTCTGCTAGAGGAACCATTAATTTTTCTGAATTTCTGACAACTCCACTGAAGCCTTTCCTGATATGCTGGACATATTTTTGCTATGAAATCAGCTTGCTTTTTATTCCTACTTTCTAAATTTAGTAGAAATATAAAATTATAGTTTCAATACAATAATTTCTAAAGCTATATCAATGATTTTGTTTATTGTACTTCCAAACATTGTATATTGTAAAGTAATCCAGTAGGGTGTTGTTATAATTGCCCCTCTCATGTGTGGGACATGGGCTCTTATGTTGGCAGCCCGGATGACAAGATACTGTACTCAAGTCAACAATACATTTCTTGGGTAATTCCAATTCTTGAAACACGGATAAAAACTATGCTTGGTCGGCATGGGGAACACAGAAGATGGGCAGGATGACGATGCGATGAGAGCAGCCAGAACACTGACTGAAAAGGAGGGAGTCTGAGTCTAGAGCTGAAGTCTAGGGGCTCTAGCAGCTGCACATCAATAAATGCTAAACACCTGCCTCTCAGGTTCTAGAGAAATTGTTTTCTAGCACCATCCTTTGTATGCCTTGACATATGAGAAAGTATGCCATAAGTGCCTTTGGAAAGAGTCGCAATTAAAACACTGCCTTGAGGTACAACACAGTGAAGGTGGAAACATTGTGTATAAATATTGTCTATACGAGATTGGAATGTTTTTTCACTAATAGTATTTCAAATGAAAATAGAAAAGTGTCCTCGAAAACTATTATAATGTAAGGATTTTGGTATTGAATGCCTCCTAGTATCATGTCTTCTGAACCTGAAAAAATGTGGTTACTGTAATTTGCTTACATTCAAAATCTCTGTGTATAATTTTCAAAATGAGAGTGGCAGGTGCCTCCTCCTGTTTGTAAGCCAAATTGCAAAACAGAAAAAAATGTTACTTTGAAGAACACAGCAATCCAGTCAATAATTTACAATATTTTCCAGTAATTTGCAAATGCAACTGGGTCAGTTAAATTGGTCTGTAATTGTTTGACTAATTGGGCTCTTTCCCTAGATTGGCTATTGGTATTACTAAGGCATGTTTCCATACCATTGGAAATAGAATCTTGATCAAAAGATGATTATAAAAGTCTTAATAGATAGGCCCCAGCCAAAGGAGCTAGGTTTCTTATCATATCAAAACTTATATCCATTTTCATAGGGGTTATTGAACTACAACTTGATAATGCAAATTCTGGATCATTATAAGTAAATCTTTGATTGTAGTGGATACCTTCCATAGTATCACTCAATAAACATACTTCTTTCCTTTTGGTGGACTGAGAGTGGGCGTGGTCCAAATTATTGCTGCTGCTTAGGTTTTCAATATTGGTCCCAATAATATTCAAAATTTCATGTGTGCTATGAACTAGTGAACTATTATGCACAAAATCATGTCTTTGAGGTCTGCTAGTGGAACCTTTAATTTTTCTGAATTTCTGACAACTCCACTGAAGCCTTTCCTGATATGCTGGACATATTTTTGCTATGAAATCAGCTTGCCTTTTATTCCTACTTTCTAAATTTAGTAGAAATATTATCAAATTATAGTTTCAATACAATAATTTCTAAGGCTATGTCAATGATTACGTTTAATGTACTTCCTACCAATGGGAGCTCAGTACTCACGTTTATACTGTATATCTTTTATTCTAAGTTTCAAAATTTTCTTTCACACGAGTGTTTTTCGTTTATTAATTGCGTTAGTGTGTCCGACCACCATTGGTTTAGGTGGTTTATTGATTGGGTATTAGTAACATGTATAGATTTATCAGCTGCTGAGATGACTTTTACAAAGAAATCATTAGTAAAAGGGAGGTACTTGACCTATATTAAACTTGAACTTCTCCTAGTCAGTTGTATAGGTATGTCCTAATATTATTATTAACTATCAGTTATCATTATCATTATCATTATCATTATTATTATTATTATTACTTGCTAAGCTATAACCCTAGTTGGGAATGAATGAATGAATGATTGTTGATTATCTGGCATCATAACATCAATGGTCACTGATGCCGATGGGAGTAAGATTAATAACGAATAATTAATTGAAAATGAAAACATAAAAAGAAATAACCATAATAAAATATTTAGAATTTCATGTACCATTTAAAAACGAGTAAGAAGGCTAGCTTCCAATATGAACTCAAAAAAGCCACTGGCATCATATAGAATGTCTCCTCCAAGAATTTTGTGAAGGATATACCTGACATCTTCATTACGATTGATTGATTTAGAATTCTCTGGCATCCTGACATGGGAAGTCACTGACGCCGATATTTGTCATAAATTAAGAATAAAAGAATATTCAATTTAAAACCATAGAAGCAAAGATGTACTTATGAATTTAAAAAGATTTCCGAAGACCGGCTTCGGAAAAAAATGTGAAAATACCGCTGGCATAGTACAACACCTCTTGTCCAAGAATCTAGGGACAGATGAACCTGCCATCCTCACCTTGAGCCTCAAACAAATATCGATTTCTTAGTGTTATAAGTGGAACATTAGGTCAACAAATGCTTCACTATTAAGGATATCAGTCAGTTATCGCAATATGGCTGGTGTTGGCCAGTTGGTAAAAACTTGTGTCAACTGAGTGTAACCAATGCAGAGACGACAAACAGTAGTCGCCCACTTTTGGGAAATCTCACTCACTTTTGGGAAATCATGTTTTACCTCAAAGGAGATATAACTTTAGTTATTCCTCTCATCTTATTATCAACTAAATCATCCCAATGCTGTTGCCAATTATTATAAAAAAAAAAATTCTTGTTGCTAGGTGAAAAATCATCACAGCGAATGGTATACCTTCTTGGTAGCAACTCAGCTACAGGATTCTTTGCCACTAAATCTGCCTTCTCATTTCCTTTCATACCTACATGTGCCGGAACCCGGCAAAATGGAACAGTTATACCATAAAAGTTGATTCCCTATGTTCTTCAACATGTTCCAAAAAAAGAGACCTGGCTTCTAAGTCAGTCGTGTTCTTTAATATCCAATAAAATATTTGCAAAAAGATATCTCTGGTAATTTCCATGGAGGGTTTGGTGATATCCTAAATGGAAGAACTCTATATTTTGTTATATCAAGACTTTATTAATTGTTTTACCCAAAAACCTTAAGGTTGTGGAGATTTTGGGCGACTCAAAATATTTACAATGCCTTACAAGGTTTGGCGTCTGACAGGCTAAAGAATTAGGAAGTCTTGCAATCTAAAAAAAATACCAAATAGAAGACTTTTGGTAAAGGTCTAAAAGTAATTCTTCCGTGTCAACAAGGAGATTTGGGATAGGGGAAGTTCTAATGGTTCGTGTGGACAATCTGATACTAGCATAGGGTATGGAATCTAATATCGTTAATCAGCTTGAGGTGGCTGAGGAGTATATTTTACACCCATAATTAATTTTTGAAAAATAATTAAGTTCTTATATAATTATAAAATAGTTTTGCAGTTTGCTCCCAGATGTATGGGACAAAAGTTTTAAAAGATTCAGAGCCTCAAGAAGTTTAACTTTTAATGCTTTAAGTGAGGAGCCCATGTAAGTACTGTATACAATCAAATATCAATCGTAGAAATCTAGATTCACTTACTCATGGAATCTGTTGACCTTTGATGTATATATCCGAGTCTGGATGTACTCCTCGAATTCGACAGAAATGGACAATAAAAATTTTGCTAGTCTAAAACTTAAATCCATTCATATCAGCCCACTAAATAATTGTGTCAATATAGAGTTGTAGTTTTCTCTCAACTATTGCCATTCTTGTTCCAGCAAATGATATGGAAAGATCATCTACAAATAGTTTTGAGAGAATATCTTGGAAAATAACAGAGGATATCCCATTAATGGCTAATGCAAATAGGGTTACACTTAGCACACTGCCCTGGGGAACTCCTTATTCCTGACATTTCCTCTCTGGCTGAATTTCACCTACTTTAACTTGAAAAAATCTGTGAAACAAATGCTTGAACAATGGTAGCTCTCCTCTCAAACCCATATTATGAATTGTTTTAAGATTATCATATCTCCATGCAGTATCATATGCCTTTTCAAGGTCAAAATACTGTTACATGGGGCTGTTTGGAAGCAAAGGCTTCACAAATAGAGGACTCAAGCCGTACCAACACACCAGTCGTTGAGTGCATTTTTCAAAATCCACACTAGATAGGTGATAAAATACCTTTCCTCTCCAGGTACCACGCCGGTCTTGCATGGGCCATCTTACCTATGATCTTACATAAACGAGATGTCAATGCAATTGATCGATAGTTTGCTGCTAAAAACTTAGGGACCCGGTTTTAAAAATGCTAAAATAATGGGTAGTTCCCAAACACTTACATAACTACACTCATACCATATTCTGTTAATAATGCTTAAAATAACTTGGTGTTAAAAGTGTTAAAAGGTACATGTTTAATCATTCATTGCATATGGAATTCCATAGGGTCATCCAGGGACTGTATGATTGCAATTAGCAAGTTCAGAATCTACTTCCCTTTCCATAAAAAGAGCATTGTAAGATTCCTCCTTTTCTGTTATAAAATTTAACAGCTTCAGTTCTTCAATGATTCTATAATGATAATAAGGTACTATTTCACAGTTGCTTGATACAGTGGAGAAATATTCAGTCAAAGGTTTGCTAAACTCAGTTGCTCCAGTCACATACTGACCATTTACCTTCAACACTGGTGGTGTGTTGGGGGTAAATTTGCCAGCTATATTTTTTTCCTTTTCCTCCATACAGAAGATGGTGGTTTTCTACTATTGACAGAGGAAACAAATGATATCCAAGTCTGACACCTAGCTTCTTTCATTGCACGATGGAACTGTGCTCTGCATTTCTTATATATTATCAATTTCTCCTCTGTACAGTTTGTATGCAATCGAGTCAAAAATTTTCTTGTGGGTCTATGCAGGGTAGTTAATTCTTAAGACCAATAGAGGACTGGTCGCCGTTTGGATAACCCTGTGGGATTGGGAATTGAATTGACTCCTACAGTATGTAGAGTTGCATTCAGAAAGTCTACAGCATCATCAACATTTTCAAACTGTTCTGCATTCCCTTCAATTTTGCTTAGATCCCAAAATCTATGCCAGTCTGCCTTATCAAATGTTCCAGCATGGCGATCTCTGTAAGGGTGGATTATTGTTCGCATTTATAATAATTGGAGTATGATCACTAGTATGTCAGTCATTAAACATTTTCTATTAAAAATTGAGACAGCAGTTAGAGCTTGCAATTGAAAGGTCATTGCATGACAGGGTACCTGTCTGAACATCTTCATTCTCTACAACTGTTGATATAATATTACCCCTTGCGTTTTCTAAAGGATCACCCCATAAAGGATGTCTACCATTCAAATCTCCTAGTAAGAGAAAAGGTTGAAGGAGTTGTTGAATCACCTCTACTAACATACTCTCGAAGACAAGGAGTATTAGCATCAAACTTGCCCTACTGTAGGCATAAAATTGTAGGGGAGTGCTCATGATTGAGGAGTTTAAGTTCTTCATATTTGATCCTTAACCCCAGACAATTCCACTGCAAAATGGAAGAAAAACTATGGTTTACTTCTGGAAGACATCTTTGACATCTTTCTATTTTTAGCTTTCGATTTAACAGTACAGGTCTTGATACATTAGGTTTTACATTTGCCTTTTTCATGTTCTTTTGACATAATTCTTGAGGGAGATGTTGGACCTCAACTTGAATATTTTATTAATTCAAGTTGTTTTTTTTTTTTTTTTGTTGATTTGAAATGTCAACAGGTAAATCATCATATCTTTTAGATGTCATAACTTTTGTGTTTTAATGGAAGGGGGCGAGAGATTGATTGATTGATTGATTTGGGGTTTTCTGGCATCCTGACATCTAGGGTCATTGACGCTGATATCGTTTATTGTAAAATGAAAAAAAAAAAAGAATATTCAATTAAAACCATAAAAGCAAAGATGTCATTTTAAAAGTTAAATATCTTTCAGAAGACCTGCTTCTGAAATAAAACTAAGAATACCACTAGCATAGTAGGATACATCATGTCCAATAATCTTGGCAAGGATGAACCTGCCATCCTGACCTCGAGCCTCAAGCAGATATCTATTTCTCTCACTACTGTATAGTCGTCCAATATGGTTGATGCTGGCCAGCCAGCAAAAACTCGTGTGTCAGGCAAGTGTGACCAATGCGGAGACGACACGGGGCATCCCGTTATACCTCCAAGGAGATATAAGATTACTTATTTCTCTCATCTTATTTTCAAGTAAACCATCCCAATGCCGTTGCCAATAATTATCAATAAAATTCTTAATTGTAGGTAAAAAGTCATTATTGGGAATGGGATACCTTCTTGGTAGTAACTCAGCTGCAACATTCTTGGCCAGTGAATCTGCCTTCTCATTTCCAGACACAATTACATGTGCTGGAACCCAGCAAAATCAAACTGTTATATCTTTCATACTAATAATTAAAAGACACTCTAAAATCTTTAAAACTTAAGGATCATTGGAATTAAAAACTTCTAAAGCTTGTAGGACACTTTTTGCATCACTAAAAATGGCAAAATTGCCCTTGTCTTGTAACGCTATTTTCTCGATAGTGGTTAGTATGCCGTATAGTTCGGTCATAAATATGGAAGCTGTTAGAGGAGATGCACCTCTACAATTGAAAGCATTACTATATACTCCAAATCTAACGCCAGCATCGGATTTGGAGTCATCAGTATATATAAAAGTCGATTCCTTATGTTCTGCAACATGTTCCATAAAAAGAGACCTGGCTTCTATGTAAGTCATATGCTTTTTAACTCCAACAAAATATTTACAAAAAAATACCTCTGTTATTTTCCATGGAGGCATTGATGATACCTTAAATGGAAGCACCTTATTTCTAACTCCTCAACATCCGGATCTCAGTATTGATAATGTTTCTTTAAATATGTATGACTCTTTCAAAATTTTAGGTGTGATTCTCGACAGTAAATTTACTTTTGAGAAACATATAAGGTCTGTGTCTTCTTCAATTGCACAAAAAATAGGCTTATTGAGAAAGTCTTTCAAGATTTTCGGTGATCAATCTATTCTGAAGAAGTGTTTTAATTCTTTCATTCTACCTTGTTTTGAGTATTGTTCTCCTGTCTGGTCTTCAGCTGCTGATTCTCATCTTAATTTGTTGGACAGAAACTTACGGTCTATTAAATTTCTTATTCCTGATCTAGATATTAACCTCTGGCACCGTCGTTCAATTAGTTCATTATGCATGTTGCATAACATTTTTCATAACTCTGACCATCCTTTACATTCAGATCTCCTGGACAATTCTATCCTGTTCGTAATTCTAGGCAGACAGTTAATTCTAATAGCCAGGCCTTCTCCATCACGAGGCTCAATACTAGGCAGTACTCTAGAAGTTTTATTCCAGCTGTTACCAAGTTGTGGAATGATCTTCCTAGTCGGGTGGTTGAATCAGTAGAACTTCAAAAGTTCAAAGTTGGAGCAAATGCTTTTTTGTTGACCAGGCAGACATGAGTCTTTTTATAGTTTATTTATGACATATTTGTTTTTGATGTTGTTAATAGTTTATATATGACATGTCTGTTTTGACGTTGTTACTTATTTTAGAATGATTTATTGTTAATTTGTTCTCTTCATTTATTTATTTCCTTATTTCCTTTCCTCACTGGGCTATTTTTCCCTGTTGGAGCCCCTGGGCTTATAGCATCTTGCTTTTCCAACTAGGGTTGTAGCTTGGATAGTAATAATAATAATAACTGTATCAAGACTTTTTATCAGTTGTTTCACCCGAAAACCATAAGGTTGAGGGGATTTTGGGTGCATCTCAAAGTATGTTGAGTGCTTTACAAAGCTTGCAGTCTGACAGGCTAAAGAATTAGGAAGTCTTTGCAACCTAAACCAATACCGAATAATAGAAGACTTTCGGTGAAGATCTAAAGTAATTCTCCAGCATCAACAAGGAGGCTTGGAATAGGCGAAGTTCTAAATGCTCCTGTTACCAATCTGACACCAGTATGGTGTATAGTTTCTAAAATCTTCATTTGAGTTGGGGTGGCTGAGGAATATATCTCACCCATTACTATTTTTTTTTTTTTAAATTAAGGCCTTGTATAATTTTGAAATAATTTTCCGATCTGCCCCCATGATGTATGGGACAAAACCTTTTAAAGCTTCAAGGCATCAAGAAATTTTGCTTTTAATGATTTCAAGCCAGGAACCCATGTCAACCTACAATAAAAAATCAAGGCTAAAAACTTTGCTTCACTTGCACATGGAATCCAATGCCCTTTAATGTAAACATGACAAATTTGGAGATAATTTGTATTTTTCCTAACCATACAAACCTTAGCTATTTACATAAGGTTTACTTTCGGCGTAGCTGAAATTGACAAGCCATTATATTTTTAACGAGGGTTTACTACCCCCGCGCTAGTTAGTAGGGGTAGGGGACGGGTAGCTTGCTACCCCTCCCCTCCTCACACACCGGTGAAATGTCTCACTTCACTTAGAGGTAGGACTTGTCTTGGGGGACAGGGCTGGTGGGCAAATGTGTGTAAATAGCTAAGGTTTGTATGGTTAGGAAAAATACAAATTATCTCTGAATTTGTCATTTGTTCCGTAACCGAAATACAAACCACGCTATTTACATAGGGTGACTTACCCCTTAGGAAGGGTGGAAAGTCCCCAAACTTACTGGCTTTGGCTTACCCGGGGACTCAGAATCCGAGTGAGCCGCACTCGAGAAAAGGAGTCCCTGCACCTCACAAGTTCCTTGCTCTGCAAGGAACGTGTGGCCTACATAAGCTTGTGTGTGAAGGAATAAAGTGTGACTCGTCCTAGGCAGTTGACCTGGAGTTCTTAGACGGAACTCTAGGTTAAGACGTTCCCAATACCACCTCGTCAGGGTATGGGGGACGCGACAGTATTATCTTAATACTCGGAACACAAGGAAGCATAGTTTACCTGCAGAGGTTTGAGGTCAGCTATGCAGAGACCAGGATGCTGCTTTCCCCAGGAGAGGGGAGGATGAAGAAAGTAGTAAGGGCCAGACATACTTCTTCCATTCCTGCAGTCTAAAGCCCGGTAACAATGCTCTCAACCTTCTGCTACCTGTCCAAAAAGGAGCCTGAGGTTAGACCAGCTATTGTGTAGCCACCACAGGGCGATAGAAACGTATCGATACTCCTGTGGGTCACGTCCTGCAGGAGGTGGGCTGCGAAGGTCGCCAGACGCTTCCAGACTCCAGCTTGTAGCACCTGCATCACAGAGTAGTCCCTCTTGAAGGGCAAGGACGTTGCGATGTATCTGACATCATGGGCTGTAGGGCGACGTGACAGGGGAGGGTTTGGATTCAGGTCGAGATGAATGCCCTTGAATCCGGGCTGAAAAGGCATACTTGGTGACCCTCCCCTGCGTCCTTCCTGTGCTCCCAAACTGGGCTTGCACGTGAGGACGAACTGCAGCTGTTCTTAAAGATAACCCCTCCGGTTCCTCACTGGCAAGTAGGAGAAGGTCTGGGTCATCTGTTACAGAACGGGGACTCGAAATCTTGAAGGCGTCAGACCGAAGGTCCGGGACTCCAAGATTCTGAGTCTAGTAACCAACTCAGGAACGCACCTGAATGTTACCTCCCCCTATCCTCTTGAAAGGGCGGAGTCGTACGAGAGACCATGAAGATTGCTACACGCTTGGCCAGGGCCAGAGCGAGCTGGAGCACCGTCTTCCAAGACAAGCGACGATTAGAGGCCTGACGTAATGGTTCGCAAGAAGATCTGTTAAGGGTCTTAAGAGCCCGAACCATGTTCCATGAAGGAGGTCTCACTCCGACTGGGGGCAGGTAAGTTCGTAGCTTCGCATGAGCGAAGAAAGATCCAACGGGGAGGAAAAGTCTATTCCTTTCAGCCTGAAGGCCAGGGTAAGGCTGAGCGATAGGCTTCACTGCCGAGAGAAGAAAACGAATTTCCTCCCGCCGATAAACAATAACGTTATTGCTGGAGTAGGGGCATCAAGGGGAGAGGTACCTCTCCCACGACACCAACCACAGAAGACTCTCCACTTCGCCTGGTAGACCCCTGCGGATGACTTTCACAGGTGACGAGAACCTCCGCTCCGCGACTGTTGCGGGGTGCCTCTTTGCGAGGAGGTGTCGTATAGTCTCCAGGCGTGAAGCCGAAGCGATGCTACGGCTTGTGATAGACGTTGCAGTGTGGTTGTTTGAGTAACCTGTGTCGTGGAAGAAGCTCTCCCGGGAGATCCGCCAGGGGATGCAGAAGATCTGGAAACCATTCTGCGTAAAGTCGCAGCGGAGCTCTCAGGGTTATCGATAGGTTGACCGACAATCTGGTCTCGTTGACCCCCTTCTCAACAGACACAATGGTGGGAAGACGTAGGCGTCGATGCTGTCCCACCATTATAGGAAGGCATCTTGCCAAAGAGTCTTGGGGTCTGAGACTGGGGGGTAGTACAGCGGCAGCTCGAAGTTCCAGGCTGTCGTGAGCAGGTCCCCCAGGTCAGGACTTTGCTGGTTACTAGGGGCCAAAGACCCCCAGGTACTCTCTATCTGTGAGTCTCTGCTCAGATTGTCGGAGAGAACATTCCTCTGCCTGGAATGAGCGAGCCGATAGTGGTATTGAGTGGACTCCGGTTCATCTTAGTATCTCTACTGCAAGATGCGAATGTATGAAAATGTACCTCCCTGCTAGTTGAAATATACCAGAACCGTGGAGTCGGCAGGATCTGTTGGATGTGTTGAAGGGCCAGACTATGGCCTTTAATCCTAGCTGATTGAAGTGGAGATACCATTCAGGTCCCGACCATGAGCCTGAACCAGAACATGGTCCCCCCCCCCCTTTTTTTACGAGTCCGAGAACAGCATCTAATGCGAAGGAAGGACGAGAAGATCCACTCCCTTGCAAGAGGTTTCCGTAGGTCAACCCCCATTGCAGGTCTAATTGTTCCGCTGGTCCCATAGGGACCAGAAAGTCCGGTTAATCGTTGCTTTGATTCCAGCGGAACTTGGGCCACCTAACAGGGAACCTATCCTGAGGCGACCGTTCGGAACCTAGACGGGTCAAGGAGGAAAGGAGACCTAGGAACCGTAACCAAGATAGGGCTGAAAGCTCTCCTTGTCAGAGGAAAGATTCTGCGACTCTCCTCAGCCTTGCCACAGACAACTGATGGGAAGGCTGGAGAAGGAATCAATATCATGGCTTGATAACACAGATGTTGAGGTAGAAGCAGAGAAGGCTTCTCGCGAATTACCATGATCCCTAGATCTTGGTAAAGTCCCGGAAGCTTATCTCGGTGTCGAAGAAGGTCGATTCCGAGACTACCGGAGTTAGCCAGTCCTCCAGAAAGCGAAGGAGGCGGAAGCCTGCTCCTGAGTGGCATTGAGGATATCAGGGTGAGTCCTCTGGTGAAAAGCTGCGATGTTGTGGCGGGATCGTAACACAGCATCTTGAACTGGTACATCTGTTGTCTAGGCTGAATTCCAAGTGCTTCCTGGAAGACGGATGGAATGGGACCTGGAAGTACCCGTCCTTCCGATCCAGGGCATATGGAGTCTTGTGGTCTCGCTACAAGTCTGATCGATTCTGCTGTTCCACGCTGAACGAAGTTTGTTCGACAAACTTGATCAGAGCCGAGTGGTCGATGACGGGACTCCCGTCTCAGATGCTTTCCTTGCAAGAAAGGATCGACTGAAGAAGCCGGGGGGGAAGCCGTCGACGACCCTTGGAGGGCATCCTACTAGAGCATGGCCCCTTCTGCCCGAAGGGCTAACCCCTTGCCGATCCCATGGCATAGAAGCTCAGCGACACTGGATTCGCTGTCAGTGGAGGTAGAGATGTTAAGAGCGAGGTGCGATATCCTTGGCTGGTCACGCAGATCATGCAGGAAACGGCACCGGAATGCTGGTATCTGAAAGAGTAACCTTAGGCATCCCCCCAGCGGGAAACCTGCAGGGGGGTTGCCAATCCTAGAGTTTGCGAACTCGGCCGCTCCCTCTAGGATTATTGCCTCCCCGGGAGGACTTCCCATTCTACCTGTCCCTGACAGGAGGGGGCTGCTATTGTACACCTTGTCTTAGCTGCCGGGGCCGGTTCCGATGACCTAGGCTGACGAGGCTGTATGATGAGGCGTCGGAGCCCTGCAGGGTCTGGAAGTAAGCGCCTTTTGGAGGAGTGAATCGAGATTCAACTTCCTCGACACACACCAGCTGTCCAATTCCCCGTCCTTGGGCTCAAACAAGCTCTTCCCCAGGATGGAAGAGTGTCTAAGTTTGCCGATATCCACGGATGGGACTTCCAAGAGGAAGCCCTTGATCACTGCATCTAGTTGCTCCAACATCGAGTATGTCCGCATGTTCGAAACTTGGCGACAGAACGCAATGGTGCTTGTGCCCGAGAGAAGGAAAGTTCCCAAGATCTTCCTGGAGCTTCCTTGTACAAATCCTCGGGTCACAATCGGAGAGGGAAATGCCTGGCAAGCCCCTTCCACGGAATGGTGAAGAGGAAGGGCTAGAGCAGTCACCCCCTGCCGGGCAGAGAGTTTCTCGAAAGAAAACTCCCTGGTAAGCCCCTTCCACGGAATGGTGGAGAGGAAGAGATAAGCCAGGTTCTGAAAAGAAGGAGAAGAATGTTGCTCAGACCTCGCTGAAGATTCTTCCTGCTCTTGCACATGCCATGCCCCGCGTTTACGGGGTGAAGATCGTGGTCTGGAAGTACGCGCTCCAAAAGACTCGCCAGGTTGCCCGTGTTGCGAAAACCCGATGGGAATCGCGATCGAAATCGCCCTGGCGCTCGCGCGATGGTAAATCGTTGGTTCGCGTGTGGGCGAACGTGGGTGCGCCCGTGCGCGGGCGCGTGGGCAAACGTGGGTGCGGGCGCGCAGGCGCATGGGCGCAAGAGCGCAGGCGCATGGGCGCAACAGCGCAGGCGCATGGGCGCAAGAGCGCAGTCAAAATGCGCGAGGGAGCGCAGGTGGGGGCGCGCGCGGTTGGAAGGGCGAGCGCTGGCGGTCGGAATCCGACGGCGCGTTGGCGAGCGACGGCGCGTTGGCGAGCGACGGCGCGTTGGCGAGCGACGGCGCGTTGGCGAGCGACGGCGCGTTGGCGAGCGACGGCGCGTTGGCGAGCGACGGCGCGTTGGCGAGCGACGGCGCGTTGGCGAGCGACGGCGCGTTGGCGAGCGACGGCGCGTTGGCGAGCGACGGCGCGTTGGCGAGCGACGGCGCGTTGGCGAGCGACGGCGCGTTGGCGAGCGACGGCTCACTGGCGGGAACCACGCTGGTGCTCGCGCGATGGAAAACCGTTGGTTCGCGCGCGGGCGAGCGCAGGCGGCCGGGAGACCGATGGCGCGTAGGCGGGCGATGGCGCGCTGACGAGCGATGGCGCGTCTTGGCGAGCGATGGCGCGTCTTGGCGAGCGATGGCGCGTCTTGGCGAGCGATGGCCCGTAGGCGGGTGAAGGCGCGTTGGCAGGCGATGGGGCGTTGGCAAGTGATGGCGCATTGGCAAGCGATGGCGCGTTGGCGAGCGGTGGCGCATTAAAAATGCTTGCGCGCAGGTGAAGAATCGCGCGGGAGCATAAGAGATCGCTGACGCGTAAGAGACTAGAGAAGATCGTCGGCGAGGAGGCCAAGGAAATCTTCTTGCCCGCGCCCAGATCTGGTAGATCGTGGGCGTGAGGGCGAACGTTGTCGCGCATCCCGCACGTCACGCGCATTTGCGCACATCAGGAGACGCGCAGGTGCATCAGGAAGGGGAGCGCCGATGTGCGCTAGCAAGCAGGCGATCGTGGCCGTTCAGGAAACCGTTGGCGCCCATGGCGCGTAGCAGGAAAGAGCGCGCAGATCTGCGCTGGCGAGCTGAAGAGAGCTGGCGCACAGAAGGTCCGAAGCACAGGTGAGCGCTGGCACGCAGGAAGATCTACGGCGAGACTCAACTACCGGAGATCGTGGTCCACAGCAGGCGAGCGCTAGAGCGCCACTGCACGCGAGCGCGCGGGAGATCGTAGGCGCGCAGGAAAAACCTGGCACTTAAGGGACTTACCCACACTGTGGAATAAGCCCCTTAGCCCCGAAGGGACCGGAGCCCGTAGTAAACGAGGTGCGTTGGCGCCCACAGCGCAACTGCGTCCGGGAACGGAGATGAAGACTAGAAGGTCTGGCAGGAGTCGAGCAGCTGCAACGGTCGGAACTCGTCGAGGAGGGTCCTCTGCGGAGAACGTCGAATGAAGATGAAGACGACCTCGGACAGGTGCAACACTCTCCGACCTCCGAAGAGGAGTCTCTGATCGTGAACTCCCCCGAGGGGAAGAGTCACTGGCAGGAGAGACCGTTGGCATCAGCTGTCCCCAAAGGGAACTGAGCCCTCAGCAACAACAGCAACAATAGCAGGAGGAGTCCTCCGAAGAGGAGTCTCTGTGGTGAACTCCCCCCCCCCCTCCCGGGGGAGAAGCACTCGTAGGAGAGACCGTAGGGCTCCGCTGCCCCCCCGAAGGGGACTGAGCCTTCAGCAACAACAGCAGCAACAGCAGACGGAGTCCTCCAAAGAGGAGTCTCTGTGGTGAACTCCCCCCCGGGGGAGTAGCACTCGCAGGAGAGACCGTAGGGCTCAGCTGCCCCCCGAAGGGGACTGAGCCTTCAGCAACAACAGCAACAACAGCAGGAGTTCTCCGAAGAGGAGTCTCTATGAGTGTCCTCCCTCGCGAACGAGAGAGGCACACTTCGTAGAAGAGACTGAAGAGGGGGCTCCGTAGGGCCGAAGGGTCAGCAAGTGACCTAAAAAGAGCACTCCTCCGAAGAAGGGCTCCTGCAGTTGCTCAGCTCCTTGAGCGTAGCTGCAGGTGCGACCGCTCAGCACCAAGAGCATAGTCGCACGAATTCCATGGTCCGAGCTTGCAACCGCTCAGCCCCTTGAGCAAGGTTACAAAAGCGGTCGCTCAGCACCAAGAGCATAACCACCGGAGTACCAGGAACAAAAATAAGGTAAGAGAAGTTCCCCCGAAGGGAAAAAACTCAAACCTGGACAGGGAACCTTCCCTCGGAAGGGAAGTTACCCACCCAAGGAGGCGAACCTCCTGAGAGTTCTAAGATGAACTGAAGAGCTGTCAGTCGTCACGGGAGCACTTCCAGGAGAAGGAGACACGCCCCTGACGAAGTCCTATAGGGGAGGCAGCAACAGCAGACTCCCCAGGCCCCAACAAGACAGCTCGCTTCGTTGTCACATTATACAAACGAAAACTAGATCGTTAACTGTGAAAAAAAAAAAGTAATTAGTTAATATTCATTCCCCCGGGAAGACTCCGAAGAGGAATCCCGAGGGAAAAGAACACAAGAATTACACACCAGGCATGTGCCCTCAACTCCACTTACACTCACGGAGCTGTAACAAACACAGAATTATAACAATTATAATTATGTAATTCAAAAATGAATGTTCACTAAAGTAAGAACGAAAAACCCCGAAAGGAAGCGTTCTACAAAAAGCTGAAAAGTTAACACATACAATTAGATTCATAAAATTAATTGAGATAAAATGTACGGCGTAGCAACCCCACCCAACACGGGAAGGAAGCTACCCAGAACGTAGTAAAACGTAGTAAAGGGTGAACGACCTCAAGAGAGAGAGACAGACCGTAGTCAAACTCGATCGCGACCCATGAATTACACCGTGGTGGCCTAACTGCCGGCGGGCTCCACGGAGATATCGTACACTACACACACAAGCACGAACTCTGAAAAGGAAACTTACTGATTTCTATACTCAAATATATACATAAACATGAAAATATGTTTACATATATATAGAGTATAAGAAAAGTAAGTGATTAAGTAAAGACAAAACATAAAATGGCTGCCAAGCGAGGACGAAGACAGACACGTCTGTACATCATCCGAGCCAAAAGTGAAGTGAGACATTTCACCGGTGTGTGAGGGGGGAACCCCTGTTAACTAGCGCGGGGGTAGTAAACCCTCGTTAAAAATCTAATGGCTCGTCAATTTCAGCTACGCCGAAAGTAAACCCTATGTAAATAGCGTGGTTTGTATTTCGGTTACGGAACAAATCAGGGTTTGGATGTACTCCCGAATACGACAGAAATGGACAACAGTAGTTTTGCTTGTCGAAAACTTAAATGCATTCATATCAGCCCACTGAATAATTTTGACAATTGCGAGTTGTAGTTTTCTCTCAACTATTGCTATTCTAGAAAATGATATGGAGAGAGAACCTACAAATAGTGTTGAGAGAATGTCTTGAGGAATGACAGAGGATATCCCATTAATGACACTTAGCACACTACCCTGGGGAACTCCTTCTTGACATTTTCTCCCCGATAGAGTTAACCCCACTCTCACTTGGAAAAATCTCTGAAATAAATGATTGAATGAACAATGGTAGCTCTCATCGTAATCCAAAATTTTAAATGGGTTTAAGTATACCATATATCCATGCAGTATTATACTATATGCTTTTTCAAGGTAAAAAAAAGACTTATATGGTGCTGTTTTGAAGCAAAGGCTTCACAAATAGAGGACTAAAGTCGTATCAACACATCAGTCGAGTGCATTTTTCTAAATCGACACTAGATAGGTGATAAAATACCTTTCTTCTTCAGGTACCACACCAGTCTTGCATTAACCATCTTTTCCATGATCTTACATAAACAAGATGTCAATGCAATTGGTCGATAGTTTGCAGCTAAAAACTTACCCTTACCGGGTTTTAAAAAGGCTAAAATAATGGCTAGTTCCCAAACACTTGGATAGCTATGATCATGCCATATTCTGTTAATAATACTTAAAATAAACAACTTTGTATGAACAGGTTACATGTTTAAGCATTGCATATGGAATTTCATCAAGTTCAGGTGCTGTATCATTACATGTAGCAAGTGCGGAATCAAATTCTCTTTTAGTATAAGGAGAATTGTACGACTCTTCCCTTCCTGTTGCAAATTTTATAATTTTCTTTTCTTCAATGCTCCTACACTGGTAACAAGGGGCAACTTCACCCTTCCATGATACATTCAAGAAATGATCAGCCAGGGCATTGCTAACCTAAGTTGATCCAGTCAAGAGACTGATCATTCACCTTCAATACTGGTGGTGGGTTGGGGGTGAATTTGCCTGCTTTCTTCTTTACTTTCCTCCACACAGAGGTTGGCGGTGTTCTACTGTTAATGGAGGAAACAAGATACCCAAGAGTGGTGCCTAGCTTTTTTCATGGCACGATGGAACTGTGCTCTACATTTCTTGTATATAATCAAATTTTCCTCAGTATAGCGTCTGCGCAATCGAGTTAAAGACCTTCTTGTGGCTCTGTGCATGGCAGCTAGTTCTGAAGACCACCAGCCTGTTATTTTGGGAAATTGAATTAACTCCTGCTGTATGAAGGTTTCCATTCAGTAAGTCTATGGCATCATCAATATTTTCAAACTATTCTGCATCCCCTTCAATTTCGCTTGGCTCACGAAATCTGTCCCAGTCCGCCTTGTCAAGATTCCATCGTGGCTATCTCTGTAAAGGTGGACCCGTATTGGTATTTATAATGATTGGTGCATGATCACTAGTATGCAAATCATCTAATGTCCTCTAATTGAAGTCGGGAAGGTACCTGTCTGGACATGAAAGTGTGTGGGCTCTCCTGCATTAAAGAGCCCAACATCCTCATTTTCCCCAATTGATGATATAATATGGTCCCTTGTGTTTGCTAAAACATCACTCCATAAAGGAAGTCTACCATTCATATCCCCCAGTAAAAGAAAGAGTTGATGGAGTTGTTGAATCACCTCTACTAAATTATCATAAGAAATGTTATCATTTGGAGGTAAGTAGAGAGCATAATGTATATTTTCTCCCTATATCAATCTACAACCATTGCCTGCAGAGGTGTACGAACAGATAAGGGTATTTGGGGAACATCTTGACAAACGTACAGAAAAATTCCGCCATGGCTCCCTGCTTGTTGATTATATGGTGTTCTATAACTAACATACTCTCGAGGACAAGGAGTGTTAGCTTTAAGCCAAGCTTGCTTCCCTGTAAACATACAATTATTGGGGAATGCTCATTAATTAGAAGCTTATGTTCTTCACATTTGGCCGTTAAACCCTGACAATTCCATTGCAAAATGGAGGAGAGAACTATGGATTATTTCTGGAAGACATCTTGAATGAGGTCTTCCCATTGGCAGTCTTTAATCTAACATTATTTCCTGTAGGTTTCTTTAGAGATGGCTTATATATACGTTGGGTTTTAAGTTTGTCTTTTTCTTTGTATCCTTTTGATCTAATTGTTGAGGTGGATGGTGGACCTCAACATGAACTTCCAATTTATTCAAGTTATCTTCCAGCTCATCAGAAGCATCAGACAAAATATTAAATTTATTTGATGTCATAACTTTAATGTTTCTAGTGGAGGGGGGTGAGAGAGACAGAGGTCTTTCTCTTTAATGATTATTAGATGGTGAGGTTCTAGGTTTTTGCACCTCTCCCATTACAGGTGCATCAGGTATGTTGCTTTTAATTGGAACCTCCATCAAATCAGGCAAGGAAATGGCCTGAGAGATGTTTGTACTATTTTTTGTATAGGGGGACGAAGTTGAACTCGTCATTCAGCTCATTATCAGAAGGTATATTTCTTTTTTTTAACTACTGGCAGCACTAGGTGGGTCTGATTTTAATGCCTTAGCATAGCTATATGATCTATTTAATAGGATTTTTGGCAGGTCCTATCAGTTGATTTATGATTCG
>NC_090725.1:229662944-229707944 GCF_036898095.1 Palaemon carinicauda | reverse complement strand
ATGTTTGCGGCCACGGCCGCTCCCTCTAGGATGTTTCCCTCCTGAGGAGCTATCTTTCTTGTCCTTGGATGAAAAGGGCTTCATAGACACCTCTTTCTTCGCTGCTGATTTGCTTGTTGAGGCTTTGGGCTAGTTGAGCTGCGGAGGAGCTAGTCTGTAGGGCTGGGACGTTAGGGCCTTATGGAGGAGAGTGTCAGGGTGTGACTTCCTCCACCTCTCTGCAGCCTGCTCGACAACCCTAGGCTCGAATAATGAGGAACCCTCTAGAGAGGAGTTCCTGAGCCGTGCAATTTCGGCATTACGGACTAGGTGATGGAACCTCTCTGGTACCGAGTCCCTTCGCATGAGGATGGTCTTGGCTCAAAAATTCAAACCTTGGTGGGCCAGGAACTTGATCGTCCGAGTACCCGAGAAAACGGAGGTTTCCATCGCCTTCCTGGTACTTTCCTTGGAGAAGTCCTCAGTCCCTACCAGGATTCCTAAGGGTCCTAACCACAGATCAAGCCATGAAGTAGCCTGCATGGCATACTTCATGACCTTTTCTTGGTTGAGGATCTCCGCCGCCGAGAACTCGACTTCATGGCCGGAGAGTCTCTCTAGAGAAACCTCCTTTGTCCGTTATTCCAGAGAATGGTGAAGTGGAAGAGCTGGTCGAGGCTTGTCCAAGACCTCGTAATACCTACTTTACTGAATGCAAGGAGGTGGGAGGAGCTTGGCAGATGAGCCTGAACGAAGGGAGGAGGGGAACTCGGAGAGCTGGCCGGCAATCTTACTACAGGCACTCTGCAGCCCCGAGACCACGGCAAAGCTGCACTGGACTTAAAGGGCTTCAGAGTGCCAAAGAAGAAGGTCTAAGACTGTGTCTTTGCCCTCCTGAGGAGCAATCTCTGGGTCGGATAGCCCGATGAGGGCCCTCATCAAAGTCAGAACCTGCCAGAAAGCATGTTCTGACTACTCCTGTTCTCCTTCTGAAGCGGGACTGGCAGCGAAGTCTCCATCATCCACCGCCGGGAACACGTCTCAGGATGGGTTACAGTCGTCTCTAGGGTGGCTGACTGTCCTCAACCCCTCTGCTGGTCTGGCGGTTCTCGAAGAGTACTTGGGCATCGTCGTGAAGTCCTTTGACTCCTTGTGAGGAAGAGGATATGCTTCCAGCATGGAAGGCCTGAATGGCTTATAGCATCCTGCTTTTCTAACTAGGATTGTAGCTTAGCAAATAATAATAATAATAATAATAATAATAATAATAATAATATAATGATAATGGTAATAATTATAAAATAATAATAATAATAATAATAATAATAATAATAAATAATAATAATAATAATAATAATAATAAATAATAATAATAATAATAAAGGGTAATTTTCTTCCACAGAAAAGGGGATAAATTAACATTATCTTATTTTGTTTTTGTACTAATTTGATATACCTCATAGTAAACAAACTTGCCTGTGTAACTGCTTTTTGTCAAAGTGCAAAATACAAACCTCCCGCTCTTTAAGAGCATTATTATTTCAGTGAGGCTGAAAACTAGTCGAAGCTAAAATTTCAACAGGATTCAACTACCCACCGCTAGCTAGATGGATAGTGAAGGGTATGTTTACCACCCGCTCCCACCAGAAAGGTGACTAAATGCCACTTTTTAATTTGGCTCAGTAGAGTGCAGACGTATCTCACTCTCCCGTTAACCTTATACAACTGGCTGAAGCTAATTTTTCCATCTTTTTCTTTTGCATGTGTGCTTACCCATGAGGACCATTGCCATGCGGGTTTGCCTGGGCTTGGAAGGGCATTGTTGCGGCACCTTTATGTCCGCTGAGGCAACGGATCCTCGCGATCTCTGCCCTTTGTGCCAAGGTCACTTGTGCACGCAGGGGTCTCCTTGTGATATGTGTAGGGAGTGGTCACCCTCCCAGTGGTCAAGATTTAGCAGACGGAAGAAGAAAGCTAAAAAATATTCTTCTCCTTCGAGGTCAGCCTCGGTAGGGAAGAAGGCTCACCGTCTCTCTCTTGCTCGATCTCCCCACACTGACTCTGCCATACCGGCTTCCTCTGGGGAACGGTCCAGTATAAGTGGTGCCCATTGTAACTCTGTGACAACCTCGTGTGAGTTGCCTCCCGTTGCCCCCCCCCCCCCTAGTGGGGCAGTGGTGGATCCAGCTGTTGTGCAGCCACCACAGGACCAATAGAAAACTTATCGAGTCTTCTGTGGGTCACGTCTTGCAGGTAGTGGGATGTGAACGTAGTTTGACGTTTCCACACCCCAGCCTGAAGAACCTACGTCACTGAGAAGTTTCTCTTGAATGCCAGGGACATCATGAGCTCTGGGGCGACGTGAAGGAGGGGGGCCTGGATTCAGTGCATGGTCTATGACCTTGCGAATCCAAGCTGATATTGTATTCTTGGTGACCATCCTCTTGGCTGACGAAGAGTGCAGGCACATGAGGACGGGCTGCGGCTGTTCTCTTAAGGTAAGGCCTCAAACTCCTCACTAGGCAGAGTAATAAATGATCAGGGTCATCTGTTACAGAAATAAGACTTCAAATCTGGAAGGAGTCAAATCGTGGATCCGCTACTCCCGGGTTCTGAGTCATAGCAATAAACTCGGGACGAAGCTGAACGTTACCTCTCCCCATCCCCTTGAATGGCCGCTGTCGTATTAGAGACCATGAAGTTCACCGACTTGTTTGGCCGAAGCCAAAGGTAGCAGGAACACCGTCTTCCAAGTTAGGTGGCGATCTGTTGCCTGGCGTAATGGTTCATAGGGAGGTCTCTTAAGAGACCTGAGAACTCGAACCATGTTCCATGGTGGAGGTCTCACTTCAGACTGAGCGATGAAGAAATGTCCAATACTTTCAGTCTAAAGGCGAGGCTTAAGGCTGAGCGATAGCCTTTTACTGCCGGGACTGACAGGCGCATTTCTTCACTCAAGTATACAAGGAACTCCGCTATTGCTGGAATAGTGGCATCGAGAGTCGAGATACCCCTTCCACGACACCAACCACAAAAGACTTTCCACTTTGCCTGGTAGACTGCTGCTGATGACTTTCACAGGTGTCCAGACATCCTGATCGCAACTTGTTGCGAAAATCCTCTCAGAGAGGAGATGCTGGAGTCTCCAGGCATGAAGTCGTAGCGAAGCTACGGCTTTGTGGAATATGTTGGCATCTGGTTGTTTAAGTAGATCGTGTCGTGGAGGAAGTTCTCTTGGGGGCTCCGTTGGGAGTTGCAGAAGGTCCGGAAACCATTCTGCATGATGCCATAACAGAGCTATAAGGGTCATTGAAAGATTGGCCGATGTTCTGGCCTTGTTGAGTACCCTCCTCATCAGACAGAACTGAGGAAAGGCGTAAACGTCGATGTTGTCCCACCGTTGTCGGAATGCATCTTGCCAGAGAGCCTTGGGGTCTGGGACAGGGGAACAATACAACGGGAGCCTGAAGTTCAGGGCCATTGAGAAGAGGACCACTGTTGGAGAATCCCACTAAGTCAGGACTTTATTGGCTACTAGATGATCAAAAGACCACTCGGTACTCACTATCTGAGATGTTCTGCTCAAGTTGTCGGCGAGCACATTCCTTTTGCCCGGAATGAAGCGTGCCGATAGTGGTATCGAGTGGATCTCGGCACAACTCAGTATCTCTACTGCTAGATGGGATAGGTGCCTCCTTGCTTGTTGATACAAGCCACTACTGTGGTGTTGTCGCTCATCACCACCACTGAGTGGCCAGCCAGGAACTGTTGGAAGTGTTGAAGGGCCAGAAAGACGGCCTTCATCTCTAGGAGATTTATGTGGAGGTACTCTTCTGACTCTGACCACAGGCCTGAGGTCGTGTGGTGCAGCACGTGAGGGCCCCCACCCTTTTTTTTAAAGCGTCTGAGAACAGCATCAAATCCAGGGGGAGGAAGAGAAGATCCACTCCCTTTCGTAGATTCTCGTCTGCCACCCACCACTCGAGGTCCGTCAATTCCGATGATCCCATCGGGATCCGGATGTCCGGGGAATCGAGAGTCTGATTCCACCGGGACTTGAGTCGCCATTGGAGGGATCTCATCTTGAGGCAGCGATTGGGAACTAGACGGGCCAGTGATGAAAGGTGACAGAGAAGACATAACCACGTCTGGGCTGAAGTTCTTCTCGTCTGAGGAAGGGTCTTGCGACCTTCCTAAGCCTTGCTATTCTGTCGTCTGATGGAAAGGCTTTGCGGAGATTGGTGTCTATTATCATGCCTAGGTATACTAGTCTCTGTGTAGGAAGCAGGGATGACTTCTCAAGATTTACCATGATCCCCAGATCTTGGCAAAGTCTCAGAAGTTTGTCTCAGTGTTGAAGAAGGGTTGACACGAAGTCTGCTAGGATTAGCCAGTCGTCCAGATAGCGGAGGAGACGGACGTCAATCCTCTGTGCCCAAGATGACACTAGGGCAAACACTCTGGTGAAGACTTGAGGTGCTGTGGAAAGACTGAAGCCCAGCACCTTGAACTGGTATTTCCTGTTGTCTAGGCTGAAGCTTAAGTACTTCCTTGAAGACAGATGGACTGGGATCTGGAAGTACGCATCCTTTAGGTCCAGTATACACATGAAGTCCTGTGATCTTACCGCTAGTCTGACCGTGTCTGCCGTCTCCATGCTGAACGGAGTTTGCTTGACAAACTTGTTCAGGGCTGAGAGGTCGATGACTGGTCTCCAGCCTCCAGACGCCTTCTTACAATTAAGAGTCGACTGAAGAAGCCTGGGGACCAGTCGAGGACCTCGTGGTGAGCACCCTTCTTCAACAGGGTCTGGACTTTTGGCCAAAGGACCGGCCCCTTTGCTGATCCCATGGCAAAGGAGTCTATTGACACTGGATTCCTGGTCAGGGGAGGGAGAGATGGTATGAACGGGACGCGATATCCTAGATGAATCACAGAGATTGTACAGGGTTCGGCCCCGAGTTGCTTCCACCTGTCCGAGCAACTTTGTAGGTATCCCCCCACTGATGGACAAGCAAGGGGAGTGCCTATCCTAGCGTTTGTGGGCTCGGCTGCCCCTCTGGGATTTTTCCCTCCCCTGTAGGACTTAGTGCCTTTCCTGTCCTTGGCGGGAAAGGGCTTCTTGACACCATTGTCTTCGCTGCTCTTTTGGTCGTCGTGGTCTTGGTTGGACGGGACTGCTGAAGAGCTGGTGCTTTATAGGGCTTGGATGTCAAAGCCCTAAGGAGGAGGGAGTCCTGGCAGGATTTCCTCCATCTCTCAGCAGCATGCTCCATGTCTTTAGGCTCAAACAGGTGGCCTCCCTCTAGAGAGAAATGTCTGAGCCTAGCTATCTCGACGTTAGGGACTTGTTGGTGGAATCTCTCAGACACTGCAGCTCGACGTTTCAAAATGGTGTTTGCCCAAAAGTTCGAAACTTAGGGGCGAGAAACTCGATCGTCCGTGTGCCCGAGAGAAGGAAAATCTCCATTGCCTTCCTGGTACGTTCCTTGGAGAAATCCTCAGTTTGTACCAGGATTCCAAGGTCCCTAACCAGATATCAAGCCACGAAGTGAGCTCCATAGCATACTTTGTGACCTTTTCCTGATTAAAGATCTCGGTCGCCGAGAAAGAGACCTGCCGGCTGGAGAATCTCTCTAGAGAGACCCCCTTAGTGAGCTCTTTCAAGGTTCCTCCAGGATCTTGAAGTACCTCCTCTGTTGGACAGCAGGAAGTGGGAGGAGCTTGTTGGTAGAGCCAGAATGGAGGGAGGAGGCATATTAACCCTGGATAGGTACGATGGGTCGTTTGCGACCCCGAGCCTCAAAAAAAAACAGGTTTTTCTCACGTGACTCACCCCCGTGACTGAATTTGTGGGTGATCGACCTGCAGGAGGTGTCTCCCCTACACGCTCTAGTAGTGTCCAGATGTGCATTGCTGTAGCTGTACTCCTTCCCCGATTTCTGAGACGCGTCGGGGTCGTTCGCGACCGAGTTTACCCTTCTAAGGTAGTTTGCATAATTATCAAAGTTATTACGTATTATGAAATTGTCGTAGAATGGTGCAACTTGTATAGGTTATCAGTTGTGGAAAGTCTTGGTGGATTGTTTGGCTACCATGTGCATGATTTTTTTTTTAGTTAAAATGTCGTTCAACACCACGAGGACCATTTTACCGCGAGTGCCCCTTTTTCATTTTTTTTCATTTTTTTGCCAAGTCATTTTTCCGTAAGATATTGCCAAATAGGGTCGTAAAACTTTTGCTTGTTTAGTGTTGGAAAGTGTGTCTAGATGATCTGGCTACCCATGCATGACTTTGTTTTTGTCAGATACGACGTAGTTATTGGTATATTGGGTATTTAACTGCGGTTACCAATTTCTGTTTTTTTTCAATATTTGTAAAAATTACTACGTAGTAAGGAATTGCCGTATATTATTCTTTTTTTTTTCATGTTTATGTGTTAGAAAGTGTGCCTTGATGGTTGGGCTAACACGTGCATGTCTTTTTTTCTATCTGAGATGCCGTATATTAGAATGTCGGGCATTTTACCGCGAGTGTCCCTTTTTCATTTTTTTTCATTTTTTTGCCAAGTCATTTTTCCGTAAGATATTGCGAAATAGTATCGTAAAACTTTTGCTTTTTTAGTGTTGGAAAGTGTGTCTAGATGATCTGGCTACCCATGCGTGATTTTGTTTTTGTCAGATACGACGTAGTTATTGGTATATTGGGTATTTAACTGCGGTTGCCAATTTCTGTTTTTTTTCAATATTTGTAAAAATTTACTACGTAGTAAGGAATTGCCGTATATTATTGATTTTTTTTTCATGTTTGTGTTAGAAAGTGTGCCTTGATGGTTGGGCTAACACGTGCATGTCTTTTTTTTTTATCTGAGATGCCGTATATTAGAATGTTGGGCATTTTTCCGCGAGTGCCCCTTTTTATTTGTTTTGCATTTTTTTGCTTAGTCATGTTACCGTAAGGAATTGGCAAGTAGTGTCGCAAAACTTATAATTTTATAGTGTTGGAAAGTGTTTCTAGATAATCTGGCTACCCATGCCTATCTTCTTTTTTTAGCCAGATATGGCGTATATATAGGTATGTGTTCGATTTTCCTGTGATTGCCATTTTTTCGTTTTTTCCCATTTCTTTCAAAATTACTACGTACTAAGGAACTATCACAGAGTAATTATTCATTTGGATGTTTATTTGTCGGAAAATGTGCCTTGATGGTTTGCCTAGCACGTGGCTGAATTTTTTTTTCTGAAATGCCGTATATTAGAATGTTAGCCATTTTTCCGCGAGTGCCCCTTTTTATTTGTTTTGCATTTTTTTGCTTAGTCATGTTACCGTAAGGAATTGGCAAGTAGTGTCGCAAAACTTATACTTTTATAGTGTTGGAAAGTGTTTCTAGATGATCTGGCTACCCATGCCTATCTTTTTTTTAGCCAGATATGGCGTATATATAGGTATGTGTTCGATTTTCCGGTGATTGCCATTTTTTCGTTTTTTCCCAATTCTTTCAAAATTACTACATACTAAGGAACTATCACAGAGTAATGATTCCTCTAGATGTTTATTTGTCGGAAAATTTTGTTTACTTTTTTTTTGATTGAATATCATCAAATTTTTTTAGCTAAAATATTATATTGTTTTACATTTTTTTTTTTTCGATTTTATTTCCCTTCAAAAAAATTTTTTGGGGTCAGAATTTTAATTTTATAGTCGTAAAATAATCGACAATTATCCAGCAACCCACCATACAATTTTTATGCATATCCAATAATAATTAGATTAGTAAATAACACCTTGAAATTGACATACCCTTCCTACATTTCAAGTGGCAGATTAGGGAGTCTGAGTCAGTGTGGTTGGCGGCCATTTTGTGGACATATCCGAAGCGTAAGCTGCCCTATCTATATATATTCTTGTGATATTTTGGTATATTTTTACCTGCATAAATATCATATTATATATTAAATATATGTATTTTTTTACGAAATTTCTAAGTACTCAAAAAATTACCTTTAGATATGGCCCCTGATATAAATGTAATTTACAAAATAATGAAGATTTTTTTACATATTTCTATTTTAGGATAACATATGTTTATTCCCTAAAAAAATTAGCCACTTCCTATTTCATTTGGGTACCCAAAAAAATCATGAAATTTGGACAAATTTTTTTGGCCAAAAAAAGTTACCCTTTTTTTCTCATTTCAGATCTTCACCTCCATGGGTCTGACTTCATCCAAAATACATCAAGATGTGTCCTAAACATTCAAGAATCAATTCCTAAAAGGATTTGTGTATATATGTATAAACTTTTTTTTTATGAATTTTTATGTCAGGTCTTTTTTTTTCTACTTAATTTTTTAAAATATTTATAATAAATAGTTTTTCTGCAGATGAGTAGTATTTATTTTTACTGTTGTTTTAAGCATTCATTGAAGTTTTTTTTGGCAAAAGAAAAAAGGAGGTTACTGCAAAAACTGATTTTTCAAGAATTTTTTTTGGCGTCGGGGTCGTTCGCGTCCGAGTATACCCTTATAGGGGTGTCCGAGGAGCGTACCTATCCAGGGTTAAGAGAGCTGTGGGGCGATCTTAGCCCTGGCACCCTTCAACCCTTGAGACCAAAGCAGGGCTGGACTGGTCCCTCAAGTGGCTGAATGTCTCTGTCTTGGTAGTCCTAGTGGAGGACTTTGGCAAGGTCTTGGAGTCTTTGGGCTTTCTGAGGAAGGAGGTAGGACTCCAACATCGAAGGCCTAGATGTTGTGTCCTTCCTGATCTCCGATGAAGGTAGGGAACTCTCTGCGTGAGGGGAGGCTTCCTCTGACGGTGGAATGGAGGAGGTCCTTTCCTAAGGCGACTCCCTTGGCAAAGGTGAAGTGGGAGAGTTTCCCGGGGAAGATACAGGAGGAACTAGCCTTGATGGACTGACCGGAGTCAGTTTTACCCTCAAGGAAGTGACCACGTCAGAGACTCCTCTTTTCCTCTTCAGGGAGGAGGAAGAAGCCATGGTTCTGTGCCAAGAGTCTGGAGCTATAGGCTGCTCCGATAAGCAGCCAGACAGAGCAGGATTGAAGGCCTGTGCTACAGCTCTGACTAAGGCACTGAACCATGGCTGCTGACTGACCGATACAATGACAGACAGATCCCTTGAAAAGAAAGGGACCGAAGGTTCCCTACGAGGAGTTTCCGATATAGGTGGGTCCACCTTAGGAGAAGGTAGTTTTGGGATCCTGAACCCCTCTGCAGATACCTGTTCCCCTTTTCCCGATGGGCGCGCTGAAGGGCGTTTGCGGGGAGGGGAGTGAGGCGATGGTGACCTGACCAAGTACAGTTATGTGCAGGTGCTGGTGAGCACTGACGCGCGGGCGAGCATTGGCGCGCGCTAGAGAATGCTGGCGCGCACGGGAGACTCCTGGCGCGCGCGCACAGGCGAGAGCTGGCGCAGGGGCGATAGCTGGCTTGCACGCACGAACGAGTGGTGGCGCGCGAGCGAGAGTTGGCGCTCGCACATGGGCGAGTGTCAGGTGCGCGTGACCTGGTGCGTGTGCGTGGGAGAGATCTAGCGAGCAGGAGAGCGCTGGTGCTTATGAGAGCGCTGGCGCGTAGGTGACCGCTGGCGCGTAGGTGACCGCTGGCGCATAGGAGAGCGCTGGCGCATAGGAGAGCGCTGGCACATAGGAGAGAGCTGGCGAGTGTGCTTGTGCACGGGCGAGCGTGCAGGCGAGATCTGGCGCACAGGAGAGATATGGCGCGTACGCGCGGGTGAGTGATGGCGCATACTCGCGGGCTAGTCATGGCGCGCAAGTAGGCAAACGATGGCACATGAGCGCAAGGGGGTGATGGCGCGTAAGAAAGCGCTGGCGCACAGGAGAATGCTGACGCGAAGGAACTCGATGACGTGCAGGAGAGTGCTGGCACGCGGGAGCCCTGGCGCGCAGGAGAGTCTTGGCGCGCAGGAGAATGCTGGCGCGCAGGAAAGTGCTGGCACGCGCGAAAGCGCTGGTGCGCAGGAGAGCGCTGGCGCGCATGAGAGCGCTGGCGCGCAGGAGAGCGCTGGCGCGCAGGAGAGCGCTGGCGCGCAGGAGAGCGCTGGCGCGCAGGAGAGCGCTGGCGCGCAGGAGTGATGGCGCATACTCGCGGGCTAGTGAGGACGCGAGAGTAGGCAAATGATGGCATATGCGCGCAGGGGGGTGATGGCGCGTAAGAGAGCGCTGGCGCACAGGAGAATGCTGACGCGCAGGAGCTCGATGACGTGCAGGAGCTCGATGACGTGCAGGAGAGTGCTGGCACGCGGGAGCGCTGGCGCGCAGGAGAGTCTTGGCGCGCAGGAGAATGCTGGCGCGCAGGAAAGTGCTGGCACGCGCGAAAGCGCTGGCGCGCAGGAGAGCGCTAGCGGGCAAGAGAGCACTGGCGCGTGGTCGCAGGTTGCAGCTGCCGTCTAGGATGGCGAGCATGAGACCGAAGTTGCGCATGTGTGTGCAGTTTCAGTGGGCTCTGTTGAGCCTGAGATCGTTGGCGTGCTGGTAGGTGCTGAGGGAAAGCAGGTGAAGGAGCGAGCCGAAGCGTTGTAGAGCGCTGACGAGCAGCTGGTGCTGACGGGCTGCTAGTGAGCGCCGGTGCACTGCAGGAGGTTGGCGAGCTGAAGGGTGATGGCGCGCAGCTGCGCACTTCGGTAGGGCGTTAAGAGGCTTTACCGGGAACAGGAACGGCGATGGAAGGTCAGCAGATCGGCTGGCAGGTAGATCAGGAACCGGGATGTGCCCTTTGGAAGGGCGAACATCCACCGATAGAGATCGCGAACGATATGCAGAGAGGTCCAGGACCGAAGTCCGAGGACTAGTAGCAGGTCCAGGCACTGTCGAAGGTCGAGGCTAAAAGAAGACTGCAGCGGAGACTCCTCTGCGGGTAACGGCTGCGACGACGAAGCAGAAGAGCCGAAGAGGCGCCTTTCACCGATGGTGAAGGGAGACCTCTACGGCGAAGTGGAGGGCGAGCTTTACGGCGAAGAGGCCCTCTAGGGGCCGTTGGATCAGCAAGCTGACCGTGAGCCGCAGCAGTCCTCCGAAGAAGAGTCCCTATGTATGAATTCCCCCGAGGGGGAGAAACACACCCACAAGAGACAGACGTTGGACTTAGTTTCCCCCTCGAAGGATGATGAGGAACGGGGGAAACTAAGTCGGCAGCAACAGCTGGAGAGTCTGGAGGAGCAGGGGCGGTCAACAGAGATCACAGGCGACACCTCTGACACCACAAGGTCGACAAGGGCCAGAGGATCTACCTCCGACGGCGACGATGATTGCTGCACACTAGCACCCCGCCGAATGATTTGCAGCAATGAGTGCTTGGAGGCCGGACCCGGGAGCCCCAAGGACGACCAAATCTGAAACAGGGAAATTATTGACAAGGCCTCACACGGGGAGAGAGGTAGGGACACTACGCTAGGGGAAGCAACACCATCTCTCTAAGACAGGGGTTGGCCTATATTAAATTGGTCTACGTTACTACTCTACAGTCTCTCGGAAGAGACCAAACAAGTAGGAGCTTCGGAGGAGGGTCGAGAGACGGAAGAAGAGGATTAGGTTTTTCCCCCTTTGAAGGAGCCTTCGAAGGAGAAATATCCCGCTTAGACTTCTTCTTCTGCCATCGCCCAAACCTCTCCCACTGGGAGGCAGACCACTCCCTACACTCATTACACTTATTGTTACAATCACACCGTTGACCTCTGCAGGCGGGACAAAGGGTGTGGGGGGTCAGTCTCCACCACCGACATAAAGGATCCGCAGGGCCGGCCATTGAGTCCAGGGCAGGTGCGCATGTTTGCAGAAGTTAACACACAATCACACACTAGAACAAAGAAAAAGCAAAAACAGATTAATGGCAGTCCAATAAAAGCGAAGGATGAAGAGCGGCAACGTCCGTTCACCATCCAAGCCAAAAGTAAAGTGAGCTAAATCACAGGTGTGAGTGGGAGCAGTAGCAAGCTAACCCCCTACCCCCAGCTAACTAGCAGTGCGGGTAGTTAACCCTCGTTAAACTTTAATGGCTCGTCATTTCAGCTACGTTGAAAGTTATACCCCTAATAAATATGACAAATTCGTAGATAATTTGTATTTTTCCAAACTATACAAACCTTAGCTATTTACATGGGGTAATTACTTCGGCGTAGCTGAATGACGAGCCATAAGAATTTTAACGAGGGTTTACTACCCCTCCGCTAGTTAGGGAGCTACCCCTCCCCCCTCACACACACACAGTGCGTGCTCCACTTTACTTAGAGGTAGGACTTATCTTGGGGGACAGGGCTTGCGGGCAAATATGTGTAAATAGCCAAGGTTTCTATAATTAGAAAAAATACAAATTATCTACGAATTTGTCATTTGTTCCGTAACTGAAATACAAACCACGCTATTTACATGGGGTGACTTAACCCTTAGGAAGAGTGGTAAGTCCCTGCCATACTGGCTTTGGCTTGCCCGGGGATTCCATATTCGAGCGTTAAGTACTCAGACAATAGGGAATCCCTGCTCCTCGCTAGCGGTTGTGAAACTACCGCAGCCTACGTAAGGTGTGTGCGAAGGTGAAAAGTTGACCTGGAGTTCCTCAGAAGGAAATCTAGGCTAGGACTCTCCCAATACCACCTCGTCAAGGTATGGGGACATGACAGTACTGTATTACACTTAATACTAGGAACACAAGGAAGCATGGTCTACCAGCAGTGGTTTGAGGTCAGCTGTGCAGAGAACCCAGGATGCTGCTTTCTCCAAGAGAGAGGATGAAGAAAAGAATAAGGGCCAGACAGATCTTTTCATTCATGCAGACTAACACCAGGTGACAATGCCCTCAACCTTCTGCTACTTGTCCATTAAGGAGCCTGAGGTTTAGACCAGCTGTTGTGCAGCCACCACAGGGCCGATAGAAAACGCATCGAGCCTCCTGTGGGTCACGTCTTGCAGGTAGTGGGCTGTGAAGGTGGTCTGACGCTTCAACACCCCCCCTTGCAGGACCTGCGTCACTGAATGATACTTCATGAAGGGCAGGGACGTAGCTACGCCCTTGACATCATGCGCTCTAGGGCGATGTGACGGAGAAGGGTCAGGATTCAAGGCCAGGTGTATTACCTTGCGAATCCAGGCTGAGATGGTATTCCTGGTGACCCTTCTCTTCATTTTCCCAGTGTCCACGAACCAGGCTTGAACCTGGGGACAAACTGCCGCTGTTCTCTTAAGACACAACCTCAGACTCCCTACTGGCAAGGTAGGAGATGGTCTGGGTCATCTGTTACAGGACGGAGACTCGAAACCTGGAAAGAGTCGAACCGCGGGTCCAGCACTTCCGGGTTCTGAGTCTTGGCAACAAAACTCAGGGACGAACCTGAACGTTACCTCCCCCTATCCCCTTGAATGGGCGATGTCGTATGAGAGACCATGTGACTCGCTTGGACGAGGCTAAGGCTAGCAGGAACACTGTCTACCCGGTAAGGTGGTGATCTGGAGCTTTACGTAGTGGTTCGTAGGGAGGTCTCTTTAGAGACTTGAGGACTCGAACCACGTTCCAAGGAGGAGGTCTCGCTTCCGACTGAGGGCAGGAGAGAACATGGCTTCGAATGAGGAGAGTTCCAGCGAGGAAGAAATGTCTATCCTTTGAGCCTGAAGGCAAGACTTAAGGCTGAGAGATAGCTTTTCACTGCCAAAACTGAAAGGCACATTTCATCCCGCAAAAACACAAGGAGCTCCGCTATTACTGGACATGGCATCGTGTGGAGGGATACCCTTTCCACGACACCGACCACAGTAAACTCGCCCCTTCACCTGGTAGACTACTGCGGAAGACTTGCGCAGGAGTCCAATAATCCTGTTCGCAACTTGTTGCGAAAATCCTCTCTCTTTGAGGAGATGCTGGATAGTCTTCCGGCATGAAGTCGAAGAGAAGCTACGGCTTTGTGGAGGAAGTTGGCATGTGGTTGCGTGAGTAACCCGTGACGTGGAGGGAGTTCCCTCGGAGGCTCCATAAGGAGTTACCAAAGGTCTGCTGAGCCATTCTGCGAGATGCCCTAGCGGAGCTATGGAGGTCATTGAGAGACTGACCGATACTCTGGTCTTGTAGAGTACTCTCCTCATCAGCCAGAACGGGGGAAGGCGTACACATCGATGTTGTCCCACCGTTGTTGGAAGGCATCTTACCAGAGGGCCTTGGGGTCCGGGACCAGGGAGCAGTACAGCGGGAGCTAGCAGATCAGTGCTGTAGCGAACCGGTCCACAGTTGGGGAACCCCACAGAGTCAGGACTTTGTAGGCTACTTAAGGATCCAAAGACCACTCGGTATCTAATATCTGTGTCGCACTGCTCAGACTGTCGGCGAGCACATTCCTTTGCCCGGAATGAGGTGAGCTGCTAGGATGATCGAGAGGAACTCGGGCCATCTCAGTATCTCTACTGCAAGATGGGATGGCTGTTCTGAAAAAGTACCTGCCTGTCTGAGCATATAAGCCATCACTGTGGTGTTGTCACTCCTCACAACCACAGAGTAGTCCGCCAGGCTTGGTGGAGCTACTGAAGTGCCAGGAACACGGCCTTCATCTCTAGTAGGTCTAGAGAAGGTACTTTCCTGGTTCTGACCACCGGCTTGAGGTCCTGTGGTTCAAAACGTGGCACCCCCCCCCCCTTCCTTTAATGCGTTCGAAAACAGCATCAAGTCTGGGGGGAGGACGAGAAGGTCTACTCCATTTCGTAGATTCTCGTCTGCTACCCACCACTGGAGGTCCGTCTGTTCCGGTTGTCCCATAGGGATCAAGGTGTCCGGGGAGTCGTGTCCCTGACTCCACCGCAACCTGAGTCGCCACTGGAGAGAACTCATCCTAAGGCGACTGTTGGGAACCAGACGGCCCAGAGAGGAGAAATGGTCGAGAAGACGTAACCACGTTTGGGTTGGAAGTTCTTCTCGTGTGAGGAAAGGTCTCGCGACCTTCCTCAACCTTGCTATCCTGTCGTCTGAAGGGAAGGCTTTGTGGAGATTGGTGTCTATGACCATGCCTAGGTATACCAGACTCCGAGAGGGCTGCAGAGAGGACTTCTCGAGGACTACCATGATCCTTAGAACTTGGCAAAGTCCGAGAAACCTGTCCCGATGGCGAAGAAGGGTTGCCTTCGAGTCTGCTAGGATCAGCCAGTCGCCCAGGAAATGGAGGAGACGGATGCCGATCCTGTGAGCCCATGAAGAGATCAGAGTGAACACCTCGGCGAACACTTGAGGTGCTGTGGAGAGACCAAAGCACAGCACCTTGAACTGGTATATCTTGACTTCCAGACAAAATCCAAAGTACTTCCTTGAAGACGGGTGGACCGGGATTTGGAAGTACGCGTCCTTCAGGTCCAGTGTACACATGAAGTCTTGTGGTCTCACTGCAAGACTGACCGTGTCTGCCGTCTCCATATTGAACGGAGACTGTTTGACAAACCCGTTCAGTGTCGAGAGGTCGATGACCGGTCTCCAGCCTCCAGACGCCTTCTCACAGGGAGGAGTCGATTGTAGAAGCCTGGAGACCAGTTCACAACCTCTAGGAGGGAGACGATCGTCGGTGACTGTGCGCGGGAAACCATTGGTGTCCGCGTGCGTACGATCTTCGGCTATGTAAGACGATCTTCGGCTATGTAAGATGATCTTCGGCTATGTAAGACATTCTTCAGCTATGTAAGACGATCGTCGGCGATCGCGCACACGGACGATCTTCGGCGCTTACACGTGTGTGACGATCGTCGGCGCTTGCGCGCGAGAAAATAGTCGGCGATTGCGCGCGGGAAACCCTCGGTGCCCGCGCGCGAACGATCTCTGACGATCGCGCGCAGGAAACCGCACACGGACGATCCACGATGATCGCGCGCGGGCAACCATCCCGCGTGCGGACGATCCGCGAAGATCGCGCGCGGACGAACGGGAAACCGCGTGCGGACGATCCGCGATGATCGCGTGAGGGCAACCATCCCGCACGCGGACGAACCTCGATGATCACGCGCGGGAAACCATCCCGCACGCGGAACGATCTTCGGCCCTTACACGCATTATGAAGATCGTCGGCGCTTGCGCGCCTAGCGCGTATCAGAAGATCATCGGCTAACGATCTTCGGCGATCGCGCGCGGACGTACCTCGAAGATCGCGCGCGGGAAAACAACCCGCGCGCGGACGATCTTCGGCGCTTACGCGCGAGTGAAGATCGTCGGCCCTTGCGCGTCTAGTGCGCAACAGAAGATCATCAGCGAGAGCGCGAGCAACTGCGCGTGTGCGCTAGGTTGAAGGATCAGCTAACTCGTAGATCAGGAACTGGGATGTGTCCCTAAAAGGGAGGGCATCCCCTGAAGAGGACCAGGCAGGTCTGCTTCAGAGAGCCGACGATCAACTGGAAGTACTGCTTAACACTCCGAGGAGTGGTCTCTATGAGGGACCTCTCCCGCGAAGGGGAGAGGTGTCCTTCGTAGAAGAGACTTGGAGACACCGCAGGCTGAACCGCTGGTGAGCGCCTGTGCGCTATCTCAGGAACTCCAACGATGTGCGCTAATGTGCAGGGAACGTTGGTAGCAGCCTCTGGAACAGGATGTCTCTGGAAGGCAGTCTCAGGAACAGCAGGAACAGCAGCCGAGCGCTAGCGCGCAAGAGAACGTTGGCGCGCAGGGGATACCTGGCACTTAGGGGACTTACTCACAATGTGAGAAAGCCTCTTCTGCCCCGGAGTGAATGGAGCCTGTTGGATAATGGGGAACGTGGGCGCCCAAAGCGCGTCAGCAGCCAGGAACGGATACGGCAGGTCAGCAGGTCCAGGGCACGAGAGACCAAAGGTCTAACGTAGCCTGTGAAGCGAGGCCCCGAAGAGTTGAGTTGCGAGACCTCGAAGGCTCAGCGCAACGAGAAACCGAAGTTTCCCTGTCACTAATCACCGAAGTGTAGTAGTGACTAAAGTTACGAGAGCCCGAGGGATCTGCGTAACTGATGTTACGAGACCCCGAAGGGTCAGAGAAAAGAGAAATCGAAGTTTCCCTGTCACTAAACACCAAAGGGTTAGTGACTGAACATCAAGCTGCAAGCTGTTTCAACAGGAACAATCCTCCGTAGAGGAGTCTCTATGAGTGGCCTCTCTCGCGAACGAGAGAGGTGAACACTTCATAGAAGAGACTGGTGATGGTGCCCCAAGGGCCGTAGGATCAGCTGACGTAAAGAGAAACAATCCTCTGGAGAGGAGTCTCTATGAGTGTCCTCTCACGCGAACGGGAGAAGACACTTCGTAGAAGAGACCATAAGGAGCAATCCTCCGAAGAGGAGCCCTTAGTGCGGCCTCCCTCGCGAACGAAAGAGGTCACAAGACTGATTCTGCAGCTGCTCAGCCCCTTGAGCAAAGCTACAGAAGCGACCGCTCAGCCCCGAGAGCATAGTCACTAGTACCATGGTCCGGCCTTGCAACCGCTCAGCCCCTTGAGTAAGTTACAAGGGCAGTCGCTCAGCCCCAAGAGCATAACCACCTAAGGACCAGGAAGAAGGGGGAGAAGGGAAGTTAACAAACTACCCTTGGAGGCGAACCTCCTTATCGTTCTAGGATGCACTGAAGAGCTGACAGTAGTCACGGGGGAACTTCTAGAGAAGGGAACGTCCATGACGATGTCCTAGAGAGACGGCAGCGACAGCAGACTCCCCAGGCATAAACAGGACAGCTCTGCTTCGAAGGCACACTACAGTATCGTAAACTGAGAAATAAAAATGAATAATTATTTAACAGACATTCCCCCGGGTGAAACTCCGAAGAGTAACCCCGAGGGAAAGTAAAACATAAGAACGAAAGTTAGGTATGCGCTCTCCTCCCCCACTGACATGCACGGGCGAGGAGGGAGAGCGAAAACAAAAACAAAATTATAACAACTATAATTATGTAACTGACTTTGAATGTTCCAAGAATCACAGACCCCCGAAGGGAAGTGTTCCCCTTGCTGAAAAGTTAAAAATACAATTATATTCCATAAAAATGATTGAGATAAATACACGAAATAGCGACTCGGCCCGAGAAGCTATCGTAGAAAACATAGTACGGAGTAAGAGGTGAACGACCTCGAGAGAGGGGCCGCTCTCCATGAAGGCAACCATGGTGGCCTAGGAGTGAACGGCCGTAACCAAGAAGAGAATCGTGGTGGCCTAGCGCTAAGCCGGCGATCACTCTCATAGACGTACACTATACACACCGCACAAACACTGAAAAGGAAACTTACTATATTCTATACACAAGAATATATATAAACATCAATAATATGATATTTTGATTATAAAATAAATTTTTGAATATACTTTCCCAGTGAATATATAATAGCTGACGTCTCGGACGGCTCGACAGAAACCAAAAACTCGCGAGCGATCGCCATGAAGGTTGCGGGTGTGACCACCAGCGCCGACTATCGGCCAGATACCGCATATACTTGTAAACATCTCCAGTTCTTCTCATTCCGCTGGGTCTCTATCGGGGAGGAAGGGAGGGCCTTTAATTTATATATTCACCGGGTAAGTATATTCAAAAATTTATTTTATAATCAAAATATCATTTTTAAATATTAAACTTAGCCGGTGAATATATAATTGCTGATTCACACCCATGGTGGTGGGTAGAGACCAGTATTAATACAATAAAGGCGTATATGCTCATGAGTTTTTGACAATTATATCATAACAAAACCCAATTAAATATAGGTACCTGGTAAGGAAGCTGACTCTGACGATTACTCTGCCTTATAAGTCCGCTTTCCTCACGAAGCCCAGCCATCCTCTCAGGATGCTGAAAGACTCCCAGGAGCTGTTATATCCAGGGCGACCACCCATACAACAGGACCTCATCAAAACCCTTAATCTGGGCGCTCTCAAGAAACGACATTTGACCACCCGCCAAATCAAAAAGGATGCGAAAGACTTCTCAGTCTTCCGTACAACCCAAGACAAGATTAAAAACATTTCAAGAGAAGATTAAAAGGATATTGGGATTAAGGGAATGTAGTGGTAGAACCCTGCAACGAATGGACCCAGTGTGTAGCAGTCCTCATAAAGAGTCTGGACGTCTTTTAAGTAAAATGAAGCGAACACCGACTTGCTCCTCCAAAAGGTCGCGTCCATAATACTTCGCAGAGATCTGTTTTGCTTAAAAGCCACGGAAGTTGCTATCGCTCTTACTTCGTGCGTCTTGACCTTAAGTAAACAACGATCTTTTTCACTTAAGTGAGAATGTGCCTCTCGGATTAAAAATCTAATAAAATACGATAAAGCATTTTTAGACATAGGCAATGAGGGCTTCTTAACGGAGCACCATAAGGCCTCAGACCCACCTCGTAAAGATCTGGTACGAGCTAAATAAAACTTAAGAGCTCTAACTGGGCACAGTACTCTTTCAACCTCGTTGCCTACGATCTCTGATAGGCAAGGTATATCAAAAGATTTAGGCCAAGGACGAGAGGGCAGTTCATTTTTGGCCAAGAAACCAAGCTGAAGCGAACATGTGGCTTTATCTGTAGAGAAGCCGATGTTTTTACTAAAGGCATGGATCTCACTGACCCTTTTAGCCGAAGCCAAGCACACTAAAAAAAGCGTCTTGAGGGTGAGATCCTTCAGGGAGGCTGAATGCAATGGCTCAAACCTGTCGGACATTAGGAACCTTAGGACCACGTCTAAGTTCCAACCAGGAGTTGACATACGACGCTCCTTAGAGGTCTCGAAGGACTTAAGGAGATCTTGGAGATCTTTATCATTGGACAGATCCAAGCCTCTATGTCTGAACACAGAAGCTAACATGCTCCTGTAGCCCTTAATAGTGGGAGCAGAGAGGGAGCGAACATTTCTCAGATGCAGGAGAAAGTCTGCAATTTGGGCTACAGAGGTACTGGAAGAGGAAATGGATGATGACTTGCACCAATCTCTAAAGATCTCCCACTTCGACTGGTAGACCTTGATGGTAGATGTTCTCCTAGCCCTCGCGATCGCTCTGGCTGCCTCCTTCGAAAATCCTCGAGCTCTTAAGAGTCTTTCGATAGTCTGAAGGCAGTCAGACGAAGCGCGGGGAGGCTTTGATGAAGACTCCTTACGAGGGGCTGCCGTAAGAGATCCATCCTTAAAGGCAGACTCCTTGGAACGTCTACCAGCCATTGAAGTACCTCTGTGAACCACTCTCTCGCGGGCCAGAGGGGAGCAACCAACGTCAACCTTGTCCCTTCGTGAGAGGCGAACTTCTGCAGAACCCTGTTGATGATCTTGAACGGCGGGAATGCGTACGCGTCCAGGTGAGACCAGTCCAGCAGGAAGGCATCTATGTGGGCCGCCTCTGGATCTGGGACTGGAGAGCAATAGGTCGGGAGCCTTTTGGTCAAAGAGGTCGCAAAGAGGTCTATGGTGGGTTGACCCCAAGTCATCCAAAGACTCTTGCACACGTCCTTGTGGAGGGTCCATTCTGTGGGGATCACCTGACCTCTCCGACTGAGACAGTCCGCCAAGACGTTCAATTCCCCCTGGATGAACCTTGTCAACAGTGAGATGCCTCGATCTTTTGACCAGATGAGGAGGTCCCTTGCGATGACGAACAGTGTGTGGGAGTGAGTGCCTCCTTGCTTGGAGATGTACGCCAAGGCCGTGGTGTTGTCCGAATTCACTTCTACCACTTTGTTTCGTAGAAGACTCTCGAAACTCGTCAAAGCCAAGTGAACAGCCAGCAGCTCCTTGCAGTTGATGTGCAGGCTCCTCTGATCCGACGTCCAAAGACCCGAACATTCCAGACTGTCCAAAGTCGCTCCCCAACCCAAATCCGACGCGTCTGAGAATAACACGTGGTTTGGGTTCTTGACCGCCAGGGACAAACCCTCTCGAAGACTTATGTTGCTGTCCCACCAGTTCAGGCACGTCTTTACTGGCTCAGAGATCGGGATTGAAACAGCTTCCAAAGTCTTGCCCTTGTCCCAATGGGAGTCTAGATGGAACTGGAGAGGGCGAAGGTGAAGTCTCCCTAGTGAGATAAATTGTTCCAGGGATGACAGAGTCCCTAGGAGGCTCATCCAACTTCTCACTGAGCAACTGTCTTTTCTCAGCATGAGGCGGACTTTGAGCAAGGCTTGATCTATCCTGGTGGCAGACGGAAAAGCCCGAAAAGCTAGACTGCGAATCTCCATCCCCAAATAGAGAATCGTCTGGGAGGGATTCAGTTGAGACTTTTCTAAGTTCACTAACAGTCCCAACTCCTTTGCAAGATCCAACGTCCATTGAAGGTCCTGCAGACAGCGATGACGGGACGACGCTCTGAGTAGCCAGTCGTCCAGGTACAGGGAGGCTCGAATTCCTGATAAATGAAGAAATTTTGCCACATTCCTCATGAGCCTCGTAAAAACAAGAGGAGCAGGGTTGAGGCCGAAGCACAGTGCTCGGAACTGGTACACCACATTCCTGTATACAAACCTTAGATACGGTTGAGAATCCGGGTGTATAGGAATGTGGAAGTACGCATCCTGCAGGTCGAGAGAGACCATCCAGTCTCCCTCTCTGACCGCTGCTAGGACGGACTTCGTGGTCTCCATCGTAAATTTTGTTTTTACAACAAAAACGTTGAGCGCACTGACATCCAGCACTGGCCTCCAACCTCCTGTATGCTTGGGGACTAGGAAGAGACGGTTGTAAAATCCCGGTGATTGAAGGTCCGAGACTTTCACCACCGCTCCCTTCTCTAGCAACTGAGACACCTGCTGATGTAGAGCTTGTCTCCTTGACTCCTCTCGATACCTGGGAGAGAGGTCTAAAGGAACTGTTACTAGAGGAGGTCTCCGTACAAACGGTATTTTGTACCCCTCCTTGAGCAACAACACAGACTCTCGGTCTGCACCCCTCTTCTCCCAGGCCTGCCAGAAGTTGTTCAGTCTGGCCCCTACCGCTGTCTGAGGACGTGGGCAGTCAGACTCTGCCACGGGAGGACTTGGATCCTCTCCTCTTGCCTCTTTTACTGTCGGCACGAGCGCCTCCCCTACTGGGGGCTCTGCCACGAAAGGGCGGGATAAACCTCGTCGCTGGGGTATCGATCTTGGGTCTTACGACATAAGACGATGAAGGAGCAGCCTTGCGCGCCGACGTAGCCATCAGGTCGTGGGTATCCTTCTGCACCAGTGAAGCCGCAATATCCTTGATCAACTGCTGAGGAAACAAGGCAGATGACAACGGGGCAAAGAGAAGCTCCGACCTTTGGCAGGGAGTTACTCCTGCCGAAAGGAACGAGCAAAGAGTCTCCCTCTTCTTCAGGACTCCTGCCGTAAAGGTGGCGGCGAGCTCATTAGAGCCATCACGGATGGCTTTGTCCATGCAGGACATAATAAGCACGGAAACATCACGGTCGGCCGAAGAGATCTTCCTGCTTAAGGCTCCTAGCGACCAATCTAAGAAGTTAAAAACTTTGAAGGCCCTGTAAACCCCTTTGAGGAGATGGTCAAGGTCCGAGGAGGACCAGTAAACTTTAGAGCGTCTCATGGCCAGGCGACGGGGAGAGTCTACGAGGCTTGAGAAGTCTCCCTGGGCAGAGGCAGGAACTCCCAAGCCGAGAACTTCTCCCGTGTCATACCAGACACTCGCTCTAGAAGCCAGTTTAAAAGGAGGGAAAGCAAAGGCTGTCTTCCCCAAACTCCTCCTGGTGATCAACCAGTCGCCTAGCAAACGTAAAGCTCTCTTAGAAGAGCGAGAGAGCACTAGCTTAGTAAAGGACGGCTTCGAAGTAGCTAGGCCTAGCGTAAACTCTGACGGCGGCGAACGAGGAGCAGCAGTTACAAAATGGTCCAGAAACAGATCCTTAAAAATCAGCATGATTTTTTTAAAGTCCATAGAGGGCTGAGCAGCTTTAGGCTCCTCTCCGTCTGACAAAGTCCCCAAAGGAATATCAGTTGGAGGGGGATCAGCAACTTCCTCATCTGAAGGAACCTCGTCCGACAATTGCCGAGTCTCATGAAAAGGAGAGACCTGCCGCGGCGGCAACGCTTGACAGGCAATGTCAACAAGCAAAGGAGCAGCAGTAGCAGTAGAGGAAGCGACGTCACGCCGCTGCTGAAAGGACTGAAATCCTTGTGACTGACCAACAACAACAACTGAAGTTGATTGGCGCTCGACGTCACGTCGGAACTGCCTTGACTGCATAGACTGAGCAGGCAAAACAACCTCCGACTGCGGTGATTGACGCTCAACGTCAAGTCGAGGCAACGGAGCCGGTCGGCGAACGTCAGGTTGAGGCTGCGGCGGCAGCGGCTGAACGTCAACACGAGACTGCGGCAGCGGCTGAACGTCAACACGAGATTGCGGTAGCGGCTGAAAGTCAACACGAGACTGCAGCGAGGGAGAAACCATGTCACGTGACTGACGTGAAAAACTACTGACATCACGTTTAAAAGTACAAGAAACGTCAGCACTAACGTCAAACGGACGAGTAAATACTCGTTTGGGCGGCTGACGGCCAGAGTCTCGTTCAGCGTAACGGCGACTCGAAAGCAAAGGATCATCGCGAACCTGCTCAACGTCATACTCCTCCATAAGGGAGGCAAGCTTAGTCTGCATGTCCCGCAGGACAACCCATTTGGGATCAACGGGAGTCGGAACGGGCCGGGACGACGGAAACGTCTGTGTTGGCAAAACATTGCCTTTAACGCGACCCTCGGACCCCGTGTTACGCTTGCGTTTAATAGGCGAACAGTCTTCCGACGACTGCAAAGGGTCAGAGCTGTCCCAATGGCTACAGCCAGGACGCTGGACCTGTCCTGAAGGGACTGACTTTCGCTTCAAGGGTCTAGAAACCTTGCGCCAAGGTTTCTTTTGCGAAAAGTCTTCGGATGACGAGGAGAACACAGTCTCACCCGTCTTATGGTAAGGGCGATCTTGACGAGAAACGTCCGATACCAAAGAGGGAACGTCTGTACGTTGGTTAAAGCCTCTTGTCCCCTTAAGTCCTACGACATTACTTCTCCCTGGTGCAGGGGAGCCTGAAAGAGGTCTCGGACTGGGGGAGCGACAAGCACGAACAGACGAACCCTCGGTAGCAACACTAAAAACACTTTGCGCACTTATCACTTTATCACTACGATTTTCTGATTTACCACTCTGACACTTCAATAACTTCACATCTGACATGAGTTGGTTACGGTCCGATGCTAAGGAAGAATCGCAAGAAACATATCCCGCATGGACGGTTCATGAGTGCTAGTAGGGGGTTCAGGAACAACTACTGCGGGGGAAGGATTAGGTTCAGGGGCATGGGAGGAGGAAAATTCCAACGACCTAGAGGAGCTTCTCCTCACCCTATCTCTCTCCAGCTTACGAGTATATTTGTCATATTCAAGCCAGTCGAATTCCGACAAGACCACGCACTCATCACACCGATCTCCTAATTGGCAGGATTTACCCCGGCAATTAGAACAAACGGTATGTGGGTCGAGAGAGGCCTTGGGAAGACGTTTGTTACAATCCCTCGCATTACACTTGCGAAATTTAGGTCCAGGGATAAGAGAAGGGTCAGCCATATTGAACAATCAGAGAAAATCCAAAACAAAACCAAAGTCATCAACAATAAACACTAGCCAAAAAAGGGTTTCAAGAGTTTAAATTGAAGAAAAAACACCCGTCACAGCGAAAGCTCAAAAACAACCAAAATAAAGTACTTCACCAAAAAGGACGAAAACTCAAGGTCATCAGCGAGCGGAATCAACTTGTCGATAAGACCGACAGAGAAGAACTGGAGATGTTTACAAGTATATGCGGTATCTGGCCGATAGTCGGCGCTGGTGGTCACACCCGCAACCTTCATGGCGATCGCTCGCGAGTTTTTGGTTTCTGTCGAGCCGTCCGAGACGTCAGCTATTATATATTCATCGGCTAAGTTTAATATTTAAAAGTTTAAATATATTAAGTATAAGAAAAAGTAAGTTAAAAGACAAAACATTAATGGCTGTCAAGCGAGGATGGGAGCGGAGACATCCGCTCGCCATCCGAGTCAAAAGTAAAGTGGAACACGCACTGTGTGTGTGAGAGGGGAGGGGTAGCAAGCTACCCCTCCCTACCCCCCGCTAACTAGCGGAGGGGTAGTAAACCCTCGTTAAAATTCTTATGGCTCGTCATTCAGCTACGCCGAAGTAATTACCCCATGTAAATAGCGTGGTTTGTGTTTCAGTTACGGAACAAAGCGTGATTTGTATTCCAGTTACAGAACAAACAACATTTTCTTAGAGAAAAACACCCATTTTCTTTGAAAATGACACATTCACAGCCAAAAAAAATTTAGGGAAATATATATACCTGCCAAGAATGGGAGACCCCCAGTGGGAACCCGGGGTTTTGAGTGGGGAAAATATACTGGGGAAATGGTATACAGTATAATAGTAAAACAAACATTTTCTTGGATGTATAATAAATCCATGGTAATCTGTTTTTAGGTATACGATGATTCAATACCCAAGTTTATATTTCTCACTCTCTCAAGTTTGAAGTCGTTTCCTCCATTATAACAACATTTTAATGCATTCTCATAAAATAATATCTATTCTTTCCTTCATTTTATCTTACTAATTATTTGTCATATTTTTTTCTATTACCGTATTACATTCAGTTTTCACATACCAAATACTTTCTCTGAACAAGTTTACCCTTCAAGTTTACTTTACAGACACCGTACTGTTACACCAATGTTTCCGTTAGCCGATTACGTAACAGTACGTACAGAAACTTATATAGGCGGGTTATATTTCCCCCTTCCTTTGCTATCACTTCAAGTATTTTGCTTCAGTCCTTTCCAAGTCCTTTTTATGTCTGTCACTCAGTGTTACTAAGAAGATTCTAAAATCACATAATGTGACACCATAAAACTTACGGTGACCGAAATGTTCTTGGTTATTTTATAGGGAAGAGAAGCACCTTCGATGTCCCGATAATAAAGAATGACAAATTCTGAGATAATTTGTATTTTTCCTAACCATACAAACCTTAGCTATTTACATTGGGTTTACTTTCGGCGTAGCTGAAATTGACGAGCCAATAGATTTTAACGAGGGTTAAACTATCCCCGCGCTAGTTAGCGGGGGTAGGGGAAGGGGTAGCTTGCTACCCCTCCCCCCCCCCACACACACACCGGTGATTTGCTTCACTTCACTTAGAGGTAGGACTTGACTTGGGGGACAGGGCTGGCGGGCAAATATGTGTAAATAGCTAAGGTTTGTATGGTTGGGAAAAATACAAATTATCTCCGAATTTGTCATTTGTTCCGTAACCGAAATACAAACCACGCTATTTACATGGGGTGACTTACCCCTTAGGAAGGGTGGAAAGTCCCCAGCCTTACTGACTTTGGCTTTACCCGGGGACTCCGACTCCAAGTGAGTAGCACTCGAGAAAAGGAGTCCCTGCACCTCACAAGTTCCTCATAGGACGACTCACGCTCTTTCCTCCACACACAACTTATGTAGGCCACACGTCCGAAGCGAGGAACGTGTGGCCTACATAAGTTGTGTGTGGAGGAAAGAGCGTGACTCGTCCTATGAAGTTGACCTTGAGACCTTTAGATAGGAATCCAGGATAGGACGTTCCCAATACCACCTCGTCAGGGTATGGGGGACGCGACAGTATTAAGCTTAATACTAGGAGCACAAGGAAGCATGGTTTACCTGCAGAGGTTGAGGTCAGTTATGCGGAGACTAGGATGCTGCTTCCCCAAGAGAGGGGAGGATGAAGAAAGAGGTAAGGGCCAGACATACTCTTTCATTCACGCAGACTAAAACCGGGTAACAACGCCCTCAACCTACTGCTACTTGTCCATAAAGGAGCCTGAGGCTAGACCAGCTGTTGTGCAGCCACCACAGGGCCGATAGAAAAAGTATCGAGGCTCCTGTGGGTCACGTCCTGCAGGTAGTGGGCTGTGAAGGTCGTCTGACGCTTCCAGACCCCAGCTTGAAGTAACTGCGTCACAGAGGAGTTTCTCTTGAAGGCCAGGGACGTAGCGATGCCCCTGACGTCGTGTGCCCTAGGGCGACGTGACGGAGGAGGGTCCGGATTCAAGGCGTGATGAATAACCCTTCGAATCCAAGCCGAGATGGTGTTCTTGGTGACCCTCCTCTTCGTCCTGCCTGTGCTAACAAACAATGCTCGCACCTGAGGACGAACTGCAGCTGTTCTCTTCAAGTAACACCTCAGACTCCTCACTGGACATAGTAGCAGCTGGTCTGGGTCGCTTGTTACAGAATGGAGACTCGCGACCCTGAAAGAGTCGAACCGTGGGTCCAGCGCTCCAGGGTTCTGAGTCTTGGCAACAAACTCAGGGACGAACCTGAACGTTACCTCCCCCCATCCCCTTGAATGGGCGACGTCGTACGAGAGACCATGAAGTTCACTAACTCGTTTGGCAGAGGCCAAAGCGAGCATAAAAGCCGTCTTCCAAGACAGGTGGCGATCAGAGGCCTGGCGTAATGGTTCGAAGGGAGGTCTCTTGAGAGCCCTGAGAACTCGAACCACGTTCCAAGGAGGAGGTCTCACTCCCGACTGAGGGCAGGTAAGCTCATAGCTACGTATGAGTAGAGAGTGTTCCAGCGAGGAAGAAATGTCCACTCCTTTCAGCCTAAAAGCCAAGCTTAAGGCTGAGCGATAGCCTTTCACCGCTGAGACCGAAAGGCGCATTACCTCCCGCAAATAAACGAGAAACTCCGCTATTGCTGGAATAGTGGCATCGAGTGGAGAGATACCCCTCCCACGACACCAACCACAGAAGACTCTCCACTTCGCCTGGTAGACTCCCTCAGAGGACTTTCGCAGGTGCCGAGACATTCTCTCTGCAACCTGTTGCGAAAAGCCTCTCTCCGTGAGGAGACGCTGAACAGTCTCCAGGCGTGAAGCCGAAGCGAGACTACGGCTTTGTGGAAGATGTTGCAATGTGGTTGTCTGAGTAGCTTGTGTCGTGGGGGAAGTTCTCTCGGGAGCTACGTCAAGAGCTGCAGAAGGTCCGGGAACCATTCCGCGTGATGCCATAGCGGAGCTATCAGAGTCATCGACAAGTTGACCGATAGTCTGGTCCTGTTGAGCACCCTTCTCATCAGACAGAACGGTGGGAAGGCGTACACGTCGATGTTGTCCCACCGTTGTTGGAAAGCATCTTGCCAGAGTGCCTTGGGGTCCGGGACTGGGGAGCAGTACAGGGGCAGTTTGAAATTCAAAGCTGTCGCAAACAGATCCACGGTCGGGGAACCCCACAAAGTCAGGACTTTGTTGGCTATCTGAGGATCCAAAGACCACTCGGTACTCACTATCTGCGAAGCCCTGCTCAGACTGTCGGCGAGCACATTCCTCTTGCCAGGAATGAAGCGAGCTGATAGTGTTATCGAGTGGACTTTGGTCCACCTCAGAATCTCTACTGCAAGATGGGATAGCTGCTGCGAAAAAGTACCTCCCTGCTTGTTGATATAAGCCACTTCCGTGGTGTTGTCGCTCATCACCATCACGGAGTGACCCGCCAGGGTCCGTTGGAACTGTTGAAGAGCCAGGAAAACAGCCTTCATTTCTAGCAGGTTGATGTGCAGGTACTTTTCTGATTCTGACCAAAGGCCTGAGGTCCTCTGGTTCAGAATGTGCGCCCCCCACCCTTCTTTTGACGCGTCCGAAAACAGTGTCAATTCCGGGGGAAGGACGAGAAGATCCACTCCCTTTCGCAGGTTCTCGTCGACCAGCCACCACCGCAGGTCCGCCTGTTCTGAAAGTCCTATCGGGACCAGGAAGTCCAGGGAATCGAATCCTTGATTCCACCGGGACTTGAGCCGCCACTGCAGGGATCTCATACTGAGACGGCCGTTTGGAACTAGACGGGCCAGGGAGGACAGGTGACCTAAGAGACGCAACCACGATTGGGCAGGAAGCTCTTCTCGCCTGAGGAAGGGTTCCGCCACCCTCCTCAGCCTTGCCATCCTGTCGTCTGATGGAAAGGCTTTGTGGAGATTGGTGTCTAACAACATGCCTAGATAAACCAGTCATTGGGACGGCTGCAGAGAGGACTTCTCGAGATTTACCACGATCCCCAGATCCTGGCAAAGTCCCAGAAGCCTGTCTCGGTGTCGAAGAAGGGTCGACTCAGAGTCTGCTAGGATCAGCCAGTCGTCCAGATAACGGAGGAGACGGATGCCGTTCCTGTGCGCCCAAGACGAAATCAGGGTAAACACTCTGGTGAACACCTGAGATGCTGTGGAGAGACCGAAGCACAGCACCTTGAACTGGTAGGTCTTGCTGTCTAGGCTGAATCTCAAGTACTTCCTGGAAGATGGATGGATTGGGATCTGGAAGTACGCGTCCTTCAGATCCAGTGTGCACATGAAGTCTCGTGGTCTCACCGCAAGTCTGACCGTGTCCACTGTCTCCATGCTGAACGGAGTTTGCTTGACAAACTTGTTCAGAGCTGAGAGGTCGATGACGGATCTCCAGCCTCCAGACGCCTTCTTTACAAGAAGGAGTCGACTGAAGAAGCCTGGGGAGCCGTCGACGACCTCCTGGAGAGCATCCTTCTTGAGCATGGTCTCGACTTCCGCCCGAAGGGCTAGCCCCTTTACCGATCCCATGGCATAGGAGCTCAACGACACTGGATTCGCTGTCAGGGGAAGTTGAGATGTCGTGAATGGGACGCGATACCCTTAGCCGATCACGGAGACCGTCCAAGCACCGGCCCCATGTTGCTGCCACCTGTGCACGCAACTTTGAAGGCATCCCCCCACAGGTGGACACGCGGGGGGACTGCCACTCCTAGCGTTTGCGGCCGCGGCCGCTCCCTCTAGGAGTCTTGCCTCCCCTGGAGGACTTACCGCCCCTCTTGACCTTGGCAGGAAAGGGCTGGGGCTTAGACACCACTTTCTTAGCTGCCGGCGCCTGCTTCGGTGTCTTGCGAGGCTGCTGCTGATGTTGCTGCGGAGCTGGAGGCTTGTAGGGCCGAGATGCAAGGGCCCTTTGGAGAAGGGAGTCCTGGCTAGACTTCCTCCACCTCTCAGCTGTTCGTTCCATGTCCTGGGGCTCAAACAAATTCCCCCCAAGGAGGGAGGCGTGTCTGAGCCTGTTGACACCAACGGCGGGGACCTTCGGATGGACCTTCTCGGTCACCGCATCATGACGTTTCAGCACCGAGTTGGCCCACAGGTTGGTAACCTGATGTGCCAGGAACTCGATGGAGCGAGTGCCCGAGAGGAGGAAGGTCTCCAAGGCCTTCCTATTGCTCTCCTTAGACAGATCCTCAGAGCGCAATAGGATGCCCAGAGAACCTAGCCAGACATCCAGCCACGAAGTGGCCTGCATGACACACTTCGCAACCTTCTCATGGCTTAAGATCTCCGACGCCAAGAACGTCACCTGCCGGGCGGAGAGCTTCTCAAGAGGAACTCCCCTAGTAAGCTCTTCTTCCAAATGGTGGAGGGGAAGAGCGAGGCTAGACTCCCCCATGATCTCAAAATACCTCCTCTGCTGGAGACGAGGAGGTGGGAGGAGTTTGTTCCCGGCAGAGGAACGACTGGAGGAAGCGAGTACTGCGAGTTGAGCGTTGGCCCTGGCTCTGGCACTCTTCAGCCCCTGGGACCAGAGCAGAGCCGCGCTGGCCTTTGGGGGCTTTTGAGTTCCATAAACCTGATCCAGGACCTTGTCCTTGCCTTCACGGGGGCGATCACAGGGTCCATGAACCCATTGAGCTGTCTCATCAGGCCCAAGACCTGCCAGAAGGCATGCTCAGACTCTTACTGCTCTCCTCCCTGCGGATTGGCAGCTAAGTCTCCTGTCCCCGGAAGCTATTCCTGGGGAGACACATGGACGTTCTCCCGGGGTCTGGCTGGTTCCTGACGAATACGCGAAGAACACTTCAGCAACGTCTTGGAGTCCTTAGGTTCCCTCCTGGGCGGGATACAAGACTCCAGCAAAGAGGTCTGGTAGGCACCTTCCGCACGAGACGATTCTCCTCCACGAGGAGGTGACTCCCCCCTTGGTGCCGAGGGGGAGACCGCCGCCTCACTGGACTCTCCCAAGGACGGAAAAGCCTCGTCAACGGGAGAAGGAGAAAACGACTGCGAAGGGGACGGGGCCTCCTTGACGGACCTCTTAGGAACCAACTTCTCCCTGGGAGAAGTCACCACGAAGTCCACTCCTCTCCTTCTCTTCAGCTGGGGCGAGGCCGTTGCTGGCTTGTGTCCTAGATCGGCGAGTGCCGGCTTCATAGCCTTCACTAACGCCCGCATCAGAGGACCAAACCAGGACTGCCGAGACACGGACACAGAGTCCGAAATTCCCGCTGGAGGGAAGGGGATCGAGCGATCCTTCAGAGTGGACACAACTGGACCTGCCTGCAAAAAAGAAGGGGAAGAAAGTTGCCTTGACCTCTCCGAAGGTCCTTCCTTGTCCTGCAAAAGAGACATGCGCTTAGGTGGAGATGATCCCGACTGCGACCTGGCGACACACGTCCCTGCTGCTGCCGCGAGCTGCGGAACCCGACGCGAACAGGGGTCGTGCTGACGCTCGCGCGAGGGTGACACAAAAGAGTCGCGCGCGAGGGGCTGTTGGAGCGCAGGCGCGCAATCGCGCGGAGACAAACGAGCGCGGGGGCGATCGGGCGCGGGCAAACGGCCGCGCGGGCGCGTAGGCGAGTGAGCGCGCGGGCGAGCTGGCGAGTGAGCGCATTGGCGAGTGACCGCGCTGGCGTGTGGGCGAACGAGAGAGCTCAGGAGACCGCTGAGTGCCAGGGGACCGATAGTGTCCTGGAGACCTGTAACGCGTGGGCGAGCGATGGCGAGTCGGCGATCGATGGGGCGTTGGCGAACGCTGGCGCGCAGGCGAGCGATGGTGCGTGGTGGCGCGTTGGCGAGCGATGGCACGTAGAACGCGCAGGCGAGCGACCGCGCGTGGGACGAACTGATCGCAGGGGACCTATGTTTCTCCGGATCTGCTGGGCGCTGACGCGTAGGAGAGCGCTTGCGCGCAGGCGATGGATCACGAGGAGGATCTGGAGATCGCCAACGCTCAGGGGAACCCTGACGCGCTGGTGATCGTTGACGTGCAGGAGATCGCTGACGAGCAGGAGAACGTTGACGCGTCTGAGATCGCTGTCGCGCTGGAGAACGCTGGCGAGCAGGGAGACGGCGCGTAGAAGGCAGCGCAGGAGCTATCGGCGCGATGCGCAAAGGCGAACGCTCGCGAGTGGGCTCATGAAGAGGAGGCGCGTGGGCGTACAGGAACTCTAGATGTACGCAAAGGAGACCGGGCGTGTTGCTGCGCAGGAGAAAGCTGACGAGCAGGATCGCGCTGACGAGGAGAAGTTGAGTCCTTGCCCATGTCCTGAACCGGAGTTCTAGGGCGTGTGGGCGAGCGTGGGCGCACAGGGTGCGTGTCAGGAACTGGAAGCGCAGGTGCGCGTTGACGAGCAGGAGATCTAGTGCGCTCTGGAGACCACTGGCGCGCTGGGCGTGCAGCAGGAACAGGAGGATGTTCGTTGTCCTTAGGAGAGCGCTGGCGAGCAGTAGGGCGTTGATCATCAGAAGAGCGCTGGCGAGCAGTAGGGCGTTGATCATCAGAAGAGCGCTGGCGAGCAGGAGAGCGCTGGCGATCAGGAGAGCGCTGACGAGCAGGAGAGCGCTGACGAGCAGGAGAGCGTTGGTGTGCAACTACGCGTGAACGCGCAGAAGGGCGCGCAGGGGAACCCTGACGTGCAAGGGAAGTGCCCACACAGTGGGCGACATCCCTTTGCCCCGAAGGGACCGGTGCCCGTCGGCTGACGAGACCAGACTGCTGGCCGTCTGCACAGGAAGTAGAAGGTCTGGAAGGCGTGGGAGAACGTGAACGATCCCCGGAGAGGTCTAAGGACGCGGCTGCTACAGACTGCTTCTGGTGAGGAGAGTCCCCCCATCGGAGGACGGAGGAGAAGACTCGAAAAGGCGCCTCTAGACACACTTATAGGGAGAGGGGAGGCCCTTGCGGCGAAGCGGACGATGAGCCTTACGGCGAAGGCGGCCACGAGGGAGGTCGTCAGGATCATCAGTCCTCCGAAGAGGAGTCTCAGTCAGAGTGCTCCCCCGAGGGGGAGACTTAGCCGCAGGAGAGCCCGTAGGACCCCCTTCCCCTCCGAAGGAAGTATAGAAGGGGGAGGAGAGCCTTCAGCAACGTCATCATCATCAGGAGCAGCAGAGGTTTGACCAGACTTGTCGGAAGCCTCTGCCCCCACTACGTCGGCGATAGATAGAGGGTCTACCTCTGCTATCACCAGCGACTGCTTGACAGCGGCCCCTAACTGAATAAGGTCAAACAGGGCTTCCTTGGAGGGCAGGCCCTTAAGCCCCAAGGAACCCCAAAGCTGAAAAAGATCATCATTATACATAGAATTAACATTATCAAAATCCTCTCCCGGAGGAGGAGGGGGAACCGCCCCGCTATGGGAGGCGACGCCCTCTCCCGCACCCCGAGGTCGGGAAACAGAACTAGGGCCTGCGCTCCCACTCAGCGGCCTCTCACTAGGAGCCGGACGAGGGGGAGCTTCAGAGGAGGTTTGGGCGGCGGAAGAAGAGTCCTGACAGCCTTCCTCCTTCAAGGCAACCCTCGAAGGAGAACGGTCTCTCTTGGACTTCTTCTTATGCCGGTGGGCAAACCTCTCCCACTGGGAGGCAGACACCCTACACTCACTACTTGTATTTTCACTATCACACCGTCGGCCTCGACACTGCGGGCAAAGGGTGTGAGGATCAGTATCCATCGCAGACATGAAGGTACCGCAAGGGCGGCCGGCAATCCCAGGGCACTTGCGCATGATGAACACCAAAGGGCGAGGCCAACTTCAAACACACAAAGCTGAGGAAAAGCAAAGAAAAGATTAAGGCTGTCAAAAACGAGGACGATAGACAGACACGTCTGCACATCGTCCGAGCCAAAAGTGAAGTGAAGCAAATCACCGGTGTGTGTGTGTGGGGGGGGGAGGGGTAGCAAGGTACCCCTTCCCCTACCCCCGCTAACTAGCGCGGGGGTAGTTTAACCCTCGTTAAAATCTATTGGCTCGTCAATTTCAGCTACGCCGCAAGTAAACCCAATGTAAATAGCGTGGTTTGTATTTCGGTTACGGAACAATGATATTTTCATAAAATAAATTTTTGAATATACTTACCCGCTGGTTATATAATGGCTAAAGTCCCTGGACGCCTCGGCAGGAAATTCAAAATCTCGCGCGGCTTAGCGCAGATATGCCAGGTGTACCCTAGTGCCCTCGCGGTACTACAGGTAGAACTATACCCAACCAATTCAGATTTTCCATGCCCCATGGTCTCTAGAGGGGAGGAGGGTGGGTTTTAAACTTATATAACCAGCGGGTAAGTATATTCAAAAATTTATTTTATTATGAAAATATCATTTTTAAATATAAAACTTACCCGCTGGTTATATAATGGCTGATTGACACCCATTGGTGGTGGGTCAGAGACAGCTGCATAATTGGAAATTCACTTAAGAGTTACATAAACAACTTAAGCGGTTCTCACCTGATAAGGAAGCTGACAGCAATGCTCTGCCTCATTTTGTCTGCTATCCTTAGGAGATCCAGCGGTCCACCCAGGGGGCTGATGATCTCTAGGAGCTGTCAAACGGTTCAATAACCTATAACATGACAGGACCTCAACTAATACCCTTGTTCCAGGCGCTCTCTAGGAACAAAATGACCACCTGACTAGATCAAAGATTGCGGAAGATTGCCAACCAATCTTCAAGTACAATCAAAAAAAATATATATAACAGTTCCAAGAGAAGAACAGGGGTACCAGGAAATTAGGGAAATTTAGTGGTGGATGTTTCACCTACTATTGCACTCGTTACGAGTGATCCCAAAATGTAGACGTCCTCATAAAGAGACTGGATACGGTATAAGTAATGCAAGGCGAATACAGGATTACCCCTTCACAAGGCTGTATATGCGATGCTTTGCAGAGAACAGTTTAGTTTAAAAGTTACAGAAGTTCCTACAGCTCTAACTTCATGAGTCTTTTACTCTTTCGACATCTTATGATCTGTCACAGAACTGTGTGAAAGAACCTTTTTAATTCAAGTCTATACGAGATGATAGTGTGTTTTAGACAAAGATAGCGCAGGTTTCTTGACCGTGCACCAAAGAGTCATGAATAGACTCTTAACTTCTTTGGTCCTGTCCCGATAAAACTTCATCATTTTAACAAGGCAAAAACTCTTTCTCAGCCCTTCACAAACCAAATTCGAGAGGATAGTGATCCCGAAAGATTTAGGCCATGAATGAGAAGGACGTTTGTTAATGACCAAGAATCCAGGTTGCAAGGCGCCTATGGCTTAACCATTGTGAAGTCCATGTTCTTGCTAAAAGAGTGAAATTCACTGACTCTCAACTATGGTAGACTTACTCAGAAAGTCTCCAAAGTTAGGCCTTAAAAAGAAACCAAGTGGAAAGGCTCGGGTCTGTCACTACTGCGAAATTCCAGAAACGAACCCTAAATTTCAGGCTGGCGCATCTTGCCGACGCTTCCAAGTAATCTCAAATGATCTGAGAAGATCTATAAGGTCTCTATTTGATAGATCCAATCTTCTGCGTCTGAACACAGCTGCCCGCATACTCCTGTACCCTTTGATGGTCGAGGAGGAAAAAATGTGTTTTCTTCTAAGGTCTAAGAAGAAATAGGCCACTTGTGTTAGAGTTACCAAATGAAGAGCTGGCTTTAGCTCTACACCACTCCATAAAACACCCTAATTGGGTAGGAAAACCTTGAGGCAAATGTCCTTTGTACAAACGATAGCCTCAGCTGTCTCCTTCGAACAACCCTCTAGATCTTAGGGGTTTTCCGAAATACTGGAGGCACCTAGACCTAAAGCTTGATGGTTTAAAATAAAGCATTCGTGATCCTGACACGGGGAAAAGGACTGATGACATGCTTCCAGCATGCACCCAGCATGGTCCCAGCATGAGTCCAGTATGGTTCCAGCATGCTGCCTACGCTCAACATGTCGTGAGAGAGAATCAGGATCTAGAACCGCCTCCCAAAACATGTCCATATCAGTCTTAAGAAACCGATATTAAAGTTAAGTTAGGCTTGTTGAAAAGAAGCATCAACAACGTGAACCTCATGCTGTGAGGTTAAGACCTGATCGTGTGTAACCCGCGAGTGTTCAACAAACTTAAAGCCAAAGCTTGACGCGAGGGAGCGTTAGCTGCGAGGCCAGAGAGACGTGAAGGAGAGACAATAGTCTATTTATACTGCTGTGAGAAAAAAGACTTGACTACTGTATATGCGTCTAGCATGCGACCATAATGTCGCATCTGCTTGCATTGCCGTAAGGTGTCAGCGTGCTATATGCGTTCACCTTGTCGTGTGGATACAGCGCTCTGTGTGTGTCCCGCTTGTTGTAAATCTACAGCGCGCTGCGTGGAGGTGACAGCATAGCGTCCGGTCAGTGGCGGAAAGACGTAACTGTTTGCCGAGAGTTGTCCGCGTGTAGCATGCGGCCGCATGAGAGATAGTCGCGTGTCCCGCAGACCGTGAAGATGGGACAACTTGTTAAAAGGATCAACTTTGACTGTCAGCATCCAACATACAACCAGACTGGCATCTGGGTCTGTGACTGCGTGAGGGAGAGACCAGCGTGACATCTGCTGTAAGAGAGAGACCAGACTGCTACAAGCACCCGTTCTAACGCTTCTCGTAACACGAGCATATCTCTGCGAGGAAGCGTTACTGAGCATAGGAGAACTATGCTTTCCGACACTAATCGGAAAACCATTTCTTTGGTCTATGGTAGTCCTTAGACTCTTTTTAGGAAAAAATTTTCTCCATCCCGAGAATCGTAAACGCTAATCACAGATGAAATTGACCTCTTTTAGCTCAGACCAAACCTACACTCGCGGGGTAGCGTGTGCGCCAACTCAAGCGTGAGCGAAGGCCGGGAGAGAACATCAACCGCAGTCCTGTGAGCAACCTGGGAGAGTCCCTGTGACATTTCAAGCGCGCCTTGTGCGCGAACTGAACGTATCTAATGCTGTGAGATACTGTCAACAGTAGTCGCTAGACCTCAGAAGAAAGTACTAGACATTTCCCCAAACTGAGGGAGGAGAAGCAGCGTGAACAGAAGCAAGCAAGAGCGCCTTTTCTCCCGAAGAACTATGCGTCTTACACAATTCTGGTGCGGACACGTCGCCTTCTTCCGAAAAGAAAAAACTTCCGGCGAACATCAGTTACTGCAGGATAAGTTATTAGAAAACATACGACTCCTGAAAGATCTTGGACATATTGATTGGTGACTACCAAGTCTAGGTTTTGCGTCCTTCGACGAGGACAAAGTCTTTCCTCCCTGAAAGTGCGTCAGATTCCAGAGGAAGAGCTAGGATTGTATGCAACTTGTCTGACTTCTGCTTCTCTTGCGGAAGAAAAAACACACTCGATTGCTTCCTGTTTAAGCATCACAACACACCTGCTGCGAGGGTAAGTTCTGTTCGTGTGTATACATGACAAGTTCCTTCCTAGTCTGGTAGACAGGGGAAACGTAGAACGTCATTCTCGTCAGGGAACTGCGTTCTAATACGCAGAAAAAAGTTACAAGATCCATGATACCATAGCGATGACGAACTGATCGCTTCAAGACATTCCAACTTCCCTCTTTTCAAGATACTATGTCACATGGTTGTGATGTCATAACTCGACAATCGTAGGCGAAGAAAAGAGCATTACTTCATCATTCCAAAGTGGAGAGGGAACGTCTTGGACTGCATCAACAGTATCGCTCCGCGGAATAAACGTTTAATGCACAAGGCCGCGAAGTACCCTCAGCCTACCGACCTTCCTTCTCCCAGGGGTTGGAACGTAAGTTAGAGGTATAGGGCTAGGGGCAAGGTAAACACGAACAAACACCTCCTCCAGAGCACTGAGCTATGTTTACGAGTCACTAACAAGAGCGGTTTAAAACATAATACATTAAATCATAAAAGATCTGCCCGTGGTGGGAGATATACTTTTACGTTCTATTCTCATAAAGGCCTTAATGCCCTTCCTGCTGTTGCAGCTGCAGGCGCTGCATCAATCTCTACATTAAGGTTCGTTATTTTTCTGAGAATGATTTAATGTTAATTTATTTATCTATTTATTTTCCTATTAATTTACTGGGCCATCGTTCCCTATAGGAGCCCTTTGGGTTAAAGCATCTTGCTTTCCCAACTAGGGTTGTAGCCTGGCTAGTAATAAAAATAAAAAAAAAATAAATAGACACACCATCGACTCAACTAGCGAAAACTCTGAAGTCGGAACGAGGAGCAGCAGGTGAAAAATATAAGGAAAACTCTTCAGAAAAATTCTCATGAGTTTCTGACAGTTATTCCCTTCCTCTTCCAATCTCTAACCTAGGAAGAGAAGTCTTGATTCTTAGGAATCCACTCCTTATGATTCTGAATTCAGACCTAAATGCTTAGTTTTCCCAACCAAGAGTTAGCCCAGCAGGCCTTGGTCCGGAATATAATATCTTTCTAGTTAAGATTTATTTCTTAATATAGCGCCTGGAGCAACAATAACTCAACACTAGACGGTCATGGTCAGGTAGACATCAAAGTCTATTGTCATAGGTAGCAAAGCATCCACACTGGCGCTGAAGCGTCCACACTGGCGCTGAAGCGTCCACACTGGCGCTGAAGCATCCATACTAGCGCTGAAGCATCCATACTGACACTGAAAGCGTCCACTGACGCTGAAGCATCCACACTTGACGTGGCGCTTCGCTCCATTACATTGACGTTCCGTTTCCGCACCGTTCCGACGACGCTTCGCCGGCTCTGTTGCCAGGAAAACGTTGGCGCGTCTGGATAGACTGATACTAGGCGCTATGAGCGGTCGGTTTGCGTTGAGCAGGTAATCGAAGTAATGCATCCACTTTCTCCCACCGTTGAACATTGTGGTTGGTAGGCCGCCTGTGCGACAACTAGTCCTCACCGTTAAAGACACGTTGCCTGTGCGACCGTGTCAAAGGCCGGAATCAAGACACCCAACCGCACTGTTAACGGCAGGCTGAAAAGACTGCATAAACGAAGATAGTTGCTGTTTCATGCCTAACAGCAAAGATCAAGGATCTACCTTAGGCGAAACGTATTCAGCATTATCTTCATCGATCCATAGCGCTTGCCACTGTCGAGAGGCGACACCCATCAGGTGGAGGCTGCGGCACTACGTCCGCGCCGCATGAAACGTAACACACGCAGAACGAATATAATTTTGTTTACAGCTTAGCGCCTGAAGCGCCCATATGATGTTTGAAAACACTAATATCTCGCTTTATCTATAGCGAGGGTGAGCGTTCTGGTGATCAACAGAAAACGCTCTAGAGGACTTCTGTTCGGGTCTTAAAAGACTGTAACGCCTGGTTACCCTCTCGATTCCTTTCGCCGTTCGACTTAACTTCTCCCCTGGGTCCAGGAGCTTGACAGAGGTCTAAGGCTAGGATAACGACAGGTCCGAATAGAAGCACTCTCCACTGAATAAAATTTACTCTTTCGTACAAAGATAGTTTCATAATTACCTGAAAACCAAAGTATACGCTCTCTCAAACGAAATGAACCCCGTAGGGAGAGACTTATAATTCTGTCACTGGTTAGAATGGGAATGCAAAAGTACCGAATCCCATATAAATGCAACAAAATATCAAATATCAAATATTACCTAAATAGATTTATTTATAAATTAAAATAAACCCTTAAATTAAGTTTCCAATAAAAGACGAATCATCACTCGCACCATTGGAACATCTACAAATAATATACAAACAATTTTAGTATTCCAAAAAACACCAAGGCAACAACGATACATAGAATCGTGCGCTACATCGATTGAAAAAGAATACTGCATCGTATAAAATAAACTGAACTGTAACTTCCTTTAATCTCAGACTAAGGAAAAATACTGAAAGGACCAATTAATTGCAAAATAAAATATTCCTTTTATATAGTACAACTTAAAACTTGAGAAGTAAGAAGAATGTACTATTTAAAAAATCACTACAATATATTGTAATATCGTAACGATACTGACTACTGCGTAACAAAAATAAACTGAACGCTAGTTAATCTTTGCAAACAGATCGAAAATTATCTAAAGAAAACTATTAATAGGATAAAATTTTTTCAAAATAATTCTTTTAATTTAATTTATAACTTAATACTTTAAAAGAATATTCACTTATCATTCTTTGTAAAAAAGCAAGACAGACTTTTAGTCTACGGAAGAGGGTGTGACGTCATCAATGGACGAAATGTTTACATTACGCCCTTATGCTTTCGTGATGTTTAAAATAGGTTGAAAAACCTTCTAATCTCATCTTTTAAGTTATAAATACGTGATCACAAATCAAATAAAACAAATAAGATCAAGCCCAAACTCAAAAACATTAATACATCACCAAATAACGTCCAAACAGAGAAAGAAAACGAGAGAATTTCCAATAGTACAGCCAGCTATGGCCGACAGGGAAAAAATCTGAATTGGTTGGGTATAGTTCTACCTGTAGTATCGCGAGGGCGCTAGGGTACACCTAGCATATCTGCGCTAAGCCGCGCGAGATTTTGAATTTCCTGCCAAGGCGTCCAGGGACTTTAGCCACTATGTAACCAGCGGCTAAGTTTTATATTTAAAATAAGTTATTAATTGGTTTTTATTGAATTTTAGTGTGATTTATAGTTGACTGTACCGATTGCCAGTATATTACCGTATTACATTCAGTTTTCACATACCAAATACTTTCTCTGAACAAGTTTACCCTTCGTTTACTTTACAGACACCGTACTGTTACACCAATGTTTCCGTTACCCGATTACCTAACAGTACGTGCAGAAACTTATATAGGCGGGTTATATTTACCCCTTCCTTTGCTATCACTTCAAGTATTTTGCTTCAGTCCTATCCAAGTCCTTTTTATGTGTGTCACTCAGTGTTGCTAACAAGTTTCTAAAATCACATAATATCACACCACAAAAATTACGGTACCGAAATGTCGTTCTTGGTTATTTTATAGGGAAGAGAAGCACCTTCGACGTCCCAATAATAAAGTAAGTCATTAATTGGTTTTTATTGAATTTTAGTGTGTGATTTATAGTTGAATGTACTGATTGCCAGTATAGAGGAGCTTAATGTTTTTCTCTTTTTGAGATCAAGAACTGGGTAGCAAGAACCATTAGTTATTCCAAAAAAAATATACCGGGAATAATTATTAAAGAAATAATAATCAATCATTGACATCACCATCTGCAGCTCAAAATTACTGCTTGCCAGTACATACGGAGCTTAACGTTTTTATTTTTTCACAACGAAGCAAGAACCATTAGATTTAGGCTAAAACATTTTGAACAGAAAATCTATGTTTTCCTGTAGTAAATACAGTAATGTGATTTCACCAAATTTGATTCATTTCAATTATACCAGTTTCAGTGAGTGTGTAGTGGGGAATGAAGTAATCGAAATTGTTGTTCTGCTTGTTTGTGGTTGAAATGAAGGTCAGATTTGGTTAAATCATGTTATTTACTACAGGAAAACATGTATTTTCTGTTCAAAATGTTTCCCCATCCATAAAGATATTACCCTGTACCCTTTTACAAATCTCAAGTATCAAATAATCATGTTTTGTGACCTGGGAATGGGGGCCCGGGGGCTTGGCCCCTGCTGGGGGTTGTGACCTGAGAACTACTAGGTTAGGTTAGGTGGGTGTTAGGTTCCGTACCCTTTTAAAAATCTCAGAAGTGTTAATCACATTTTGTCCTGTTTTTGCACACCCAAAATCCCAGGTTCCCACCTGTGTCCTCCCCTTCCTTTGCTATCACTTCAAGTATTTTTCTTCAGTCCTATCCAAGTCCTTTTTATGTGTGTCACTCAGTGTTGCTAACAAGTTTCTAAAATCACATAATATCACACCACAAAAATTACGGTACCGAAATGTCGTTCTTGGTTATTTTATAGGGAAGAGAAGCACCTTCGACGTCCCAATAATAAAGTAAGTCATTAATTGGTTTTTATTGAATTTTAGTGTGTGATTTATAGTTGAATGTACTGATTGCCAGTATAGAGGAGCTTAATGTTTTTCTCAAAAATTGAGATCAAGAACTGGGTAGCAAGAACCATTAGTTATTCCAAAAAAAATATACCGGGAATAATTATTAAAGAAATAATAATCAATCATTGACATCACCATCTGCAGCTCAAAATTACTGCTTGCCAGTACATACGGAGCTTAACGTTTTTATTTTTTCACAACGAAGCAAGATCCATTAGATTTAGGCTAAAACATTTTGAACAGAGAATCTATGTTTTCCTGTAGTAAATACAGTAATGTGATTTCACCAAATTCTATTTATTTCAATTATACCAGTTTCAGTGAGTGTGTAGTGGGGAATGAAGTAATCGAAATGGTTGTTCTGCTTGTTTGTGGTTGAAATGAAGGTCAAATTTGGTTAAATCATGTTATTTTCTACAGGAAAACATGTATTTTCTGTTCAAAATGTTTCCCCATCCATAAAGATATTACCCTGTACCCTTTTACAAATCTCAAGTATCAAATAATCACGTTTTGTGACCTGGGAATGGGGGCCCGGGGGCTTGGCCCCTGCTGGGGGTTGTGACCTGAGAACTACTAGGTTAGGTTAGGTGGGTGTTAGGTTCCGTACCCTTTTAAAAATCTCAGAAGTGTTAATCACATTTTGTCCTGTTTTTGCACACCCAAAATCCCAGGTTCCCACCTGTGTCCTCCAGGAAGAGGGGGCTATCCATAACGGTAGTAAGGCATTTTTATAGAGGAAATAAGAGTCAAATTCGTTGAAAACACATCATTTAGTGTAGTAAAAGTTTTTTTCTCTTACAAATGTTGCCCTGTGTTTTTCTATAAATTTACCTGTTTTTTTCTACATATACCTGTTTTTTTTTTTTTTTTTAAGTAGAAAATGTCCCGCCTTTGAATATAATAAAATGGACCCCAGACCCCAATTCCCAGGTCACAAAACGTGATTATTCAACACTCTTGAGATTTGTAAAAGGGTACAGGCAAAAGCCTAGGCTAGCCATTAGCCTTACCTGCCATACACAAGGAATGGGCAATTATGAGAAACGTAAACATATTAGATTTATAACTCTAAACTAAATTCACTTGCTTCTTTATTAGTTTGATTTACAACCATCAGTATATGGCCAGATAATATTTAAGACCATTAGAAAAAAAAAGGGTTAATGTCTAGGAGAGGGCCGCATGAAGATAGCAGTGATATTCAATTTATTTTTACTAGAATGTGTAGGAATGTATGTAAATAGTGGTATACGAGTGAGATAATTTAGTGAAAATCAATAATAGTCGAAATATCGACGATCAAACTCACGCTACTCTTGTCTTCCTCCCAAATTTTTTCAAAATCTGTTGTTATTGTTGACTGTGTCTTGTTTTTGCTCAAAGGAGCCCTGTAACCACTAATCCGCAGACAAACTAGTCTACTATGAAGTCTTACACGTTTGGCCAATCACAGCGCCTATCCACTATGACGTCATACATGTTTGGCCAATCACAGCGCGACAATACAATATCTTACCCAGGCATTTCATTTCGTTCTTAGACATGGAGGCCATAGCAAGCACGTCATCTCATGTTGCACAAGAAGTTGAAATTCTATCTTCTTGTCCTGACTGTTTCCTAACTTACAATGAATTTGTTGTAACTTATTCGGGGGAATATTGAAAAACTAGTGGATTTGTGCCAGAGACACAATTTAATTTTACAAAATAAAAATTTTCCTGCATGTCAAGGAACCTTCGCAAAGGCTTCACGTTTTCCTCAAAGCAGCAGCACATCTTTATGAACCAACAGTTTAAGGTAAGCTTCATTAATTTATAGAGTATATTATCATGGTGATAGTGTAACGATGTATACAGCAGTACCATCACTTTGGATTTGGTTTGATGGATGTGTTAGGTAGTGGCCGTAAGGGGGGGGTCGCAGGGGGGGCGGAGCCCACCCGGTAGGCCTAGGTAGGCGTACAGGGCCCCTAGGCTAGGTTAGGTGGGTTTATTAGGTTCAGTAGTGCCCTGAAAATCACTGTGGCCTTATGGGGGGGTCGCAGGGGGGGGCGGAGCCCCCCTGGTAGGGCTAGGTAGGGGTATAGGGGGAGGGGTGGTGGAAGGAGTAGTATTCATTTATTGCGAAAATCATTTGACGCCCCCCACCCCCACCCAAAACCCCGCTTCCCACTGGGGTCCCCCATAATTGTAGTAGTAGGTTTATGCTTACATTTTGTGTGTAAGAGTTAAGTCTTAGTTTCTTTTTTATTCATTTCCTCATGTTTCTATGCACTGTGCAACAATAATCTGGTAGTTTTTTGCCGTTTTTTTGTCGTTAATACTTGAAAAACGGGTGCGGCCTTCTCCTAGACATTTACCAATAAAAGTTACAGGTCATGACAGTTTGTCACAATTTCTCAAGGTTATGTTACAATGTCTACTCTATCTAAATTTATATAGTCTTTTTAATGACAATAAATAGAGGAACACTTGATAATACGCTTAAGCCTGCTTAAGTAGGTGTACTTACTGTAATTACGGCAAAATTTGTTAAATGGAGTATAATGCTAAATTTTTGCTGACAGCAAACGGACACAGTGACTATTTGTTTACAAGTGAATTGTCAATTTGTCACGATTACCGGAGTAACCGATACCGTAGTGTGAAGAATAGAGATACAGACCTCAAACATTTTCTGTATTATTCCCACATATTCCATATTGGCTATAAATATTCATTACATTTTGTTTACTTAAAACCATTGTCAGTAGCCTAAATTTTTCCAGAATTGTCTTTCCTTACAAATTAAGAAACAATGTACCTACAAATATATTTTCGCCTGATTTAGTAGATAGTAGGCCTACGTTGTTGGGGTCTATAAAAAGGAATTCTAGCACACACTTTCCCAGTCCCAACATATGGTGATTTTAAACACAAATAAAAAGTATCAATATGTGTTTCCCCGATACTACGG